>NC_057814.1:17158569-17197027 GCF_018294505.1 Triticum aestivum | reverse complement strand
GGTTCATTTCCTAAAATTAGTTCTTCCAAATGGTTTATTCAAACATTTCAAACATCATCTTAAACAGTTCAACAACCAACTAAAACATAAACATATTTCATGCAAAAGCCAACTAATAACTGCTTGATGGACAGTGGCATAATCGGAGAGCTGGAGGCCGTGAAGGAGGCACTGACAATGGTCGCGGACGTGGTATTCTCCTTCCAGGACGACACGACGGACTTCACTTGGCAGAAATATGGTATGTTGCCTTGAAGTGGCACAACTTCCTTTTGCCGTTTTATTTTTGATGTCTTGGCAGGCAAATTAATTCGTTCTTATACGGTAAGTACACGGCTTAGAATCCAAGTCGGTTTAAGATCGTGATGACGACACGATACCGTCTCTGGCCCTATTATATATGTTGCTACCGGCCGTGGCCAAAAATACACAGGGTTTTGCCTCATCTCGCAACTTGCACCACCACCATAGTCTACTCTATCCCGAACTCCGGCGTGCATCGGCATGCGGGAGAGCAGGTCCCCAAAACCGTTCGTCCTTGTGATCCTGCACCGGGAGAGCACGAATTAGGTTTTCGGAAGCACTCTGCGCGACTGCTAAGTTTGTCATCACGGGTCGTCTTCCGTCCAAGTCGGGCGGTGTTACTCATCGTCGTCTCCAGCGCAGATCGTCGCCAACATCGTCATCAACAACGTCGCTCTTGCAGGAGCTAAGGAACAGTACGTCCATTGTAATTTGATCATGTCTGTAGTTGTTGTTAAGTGTGAGATGTTGTTGTGCATATTTTTCCGCTCATCTAGTATGCTAGATTGTTGCATGCTATTTTCTTTATAGATGTCATGAATTATTCACTGAATTAATCTTGAATTTGCCTAATATTCCAACAAGGGAAGGGGGAGTCAGAGTGAAAATCACAGGGTAATGGAGCAGAGCTTGTAAATCCCGTCCGAACCTATTTGCCTATAAGTTAAGCATTTTTGTGATCAGTCGGTCGAGAGAAATCATTTCCCTATTTTCCCCTGCAAAGTTAATACTTTATCTGTTGTCAAGGTTAAATTTTCTTTACTTGTCAACAAGGTTAAAGAAGGGCGATGGTATGACGTTTTGGCTGCTTTGTCGTATCCAGCCGCCCTACGTCATGGCCCGTTCATGCAGGAGAGCGTCCACGCATGTGTGTGCACAGCTGGAGTGTTTCCCATGGCGATACATCCCTACAGCTAGCGCATGCAGCGTGGAGAAAACAAAAGCAAAACCTGACGGAGGTTCAGCCCTCCTGGTACCGGCCGGCGACTTTTCCTTAATCTGGGCATGCGCTCTCTTATATAAGCCATGTATCTACTGTTCTAGCTAGCTAGATTGCGAGTGCACGCATGTATTCCATGGAACCTCACTACGACTACAACTACATCTACAACGACTTGACCTATACACACCATGACCAGTCCACATACTCACCGTCAGGTCACTACTACGACCAGCAGTACACCTCCTCCTCCTCCTCTTTCGCCCACCAGCAGCAGCTTCAGCTTCATTTCGGGGGCGCCATTGACGACTACCATGACTATGACATGGACCAGTTCAAGCTCAGTGCCCTCGTGGAAGTCGCCTCCACCTCCACCTCTATTCTGCCAACCACAAACCCCGGCCAGGCACGGGAGGAGCAGGGCGTCGCCAATTACCAGCGCCGCCGCGAGCCCACGG
Organism: Triticum aestivum; assembly: GCF_018294505.1. Lineage (NCBI taxonomy): Eukaryota > Viridiplantae > Streptophyta > Magnoliopsida > Poales > Poaceae > Triticum > Triticum aestivum. Next base: position 17,195,326 of record NC_057814.1, on the reverse strand, counting down.
AGCCGCACCATCGTGCGGCGGAGGAGGAGCCGCTCATCGGGGTGCGCAAGCGACCCTGGGGCAAGTACGCGGCGGAGATCCGGGACTCCACGCGCAACGGGGCCCGCGTCTGGCTCGGAACCTTCGACACACCTCAAGCCGCCGCTCTCGCGTATGACCAGGCGGCCTTCGCCCTCCGTGGCGCGAACGCCGTGCTCAACTTCCCCGTCAGCTGCGTGGAGAAGTCGCTCAGCGGACTGGGCCTGGGCGTCGCCACCGCGGGGGAGGCCGGAGACTCACCGGCTCTAGCGCTGAAGCGGCGGCATTGCATCAGGAAGCGCAAGCCCAAGAACGACAAGATGAGCGCGGCTGTGGGGGGGAGGAAGCAGAGCCCGCAGCAGGAGGCAGCCGGTGCATCGGCTTCCTGTGTGCTGGAGCTGGAGGACCTGGGTGCTGACTACCTCGACGAGCTGCTGGAATTATGCGACAGATGACCTGACCTGACTGGCGATTTTCGCTCCACTTAACTGTCAGCTGCGAGCCTCCGCATTTTGGCGATCCATTCCCATCCGGATTCCGGACAGATGACAGATCAATCCGCCAGTCGCTGGCTCTGTATCCCCTCCTGCACACAGTTTCGATAGAATCCATTATTTCGTTTCATTCCTAATGCATTGCGCGCTCCTCCACTTCTACTCCCTCCGTCCCATAATATAAGAGCATTTTTGACATAGCTAACCGAACGCAATTAGTTCTGTCGCCCACAACAGTCAAGTTATTACATACTCCTTCCGGATCCTAGATAAGTGTCACAGCTTTGAACTAAGATTAATTCAAAATTACGACATTTAGAGCATCAATAGCGGGATACCCGTCAAGTCAAGCGGTCGCGTCGCATCTGGACAGTGATAGGTCACACCTCAAAAAAATCAATTTTACAACCGGATACCTTAGTCCTTAGTTACAGAACCTCAAATCCATACAATACATGCACGAGAAACCTAATCTAAAGTAGAGCCCGTGTCGCTCCGCAGCAATCATGTCCGGCAGTCGGCTGCACCCGCCTAAATGCTGCTCCGGTCGACGGCGAGGTAGAGTAAGACATGGGACGTGGTTGTGGCTTCCGGTATGGCCGAGCACCATATGGGGCGCCGGAGAATTGGACTCCGTCTCGCCAACATCCGCCGCCCGCAAGGGTTGCCGCAGCCTCTCGTGCCTGCTGCCTCTTACGGTGGGCACGCCGCGTCAGATTTGCTTCGGACGATGCCCATGTGTTCACCTTCATCACAGCATGCCAACGAAGTGGTAGAGCGTCCAACGCCGCGTTCGGACGCCAGACAGACCGCACGGCCTCCGGTGAGGCAGCGGCAACACACCTCGTGTCAGATCCATGCGTCATTTGGGTAAGGATCTATGCCTACTCGACGGAAGGAGTCTAAGTGTTGTCGTATCGCTGCTTCCACCTAGGAGCAGTGGTGATGGAGCAGATTTCCGTCAGAACCCTCGGTAAGGGTCCAAGCATTGCTGGAAGTCATTGATCGGAGGTCACACGAGGGGTTTATCCAGGTTCAGGCCTCCGAAGAGTAATACCCTAAGTCCTGCTGGTTTTGGTTATTCACAATGGAGGGATACCTCGTCTTAGGGATTACAATGGTGTATGATGTTGCTTCCGTGAGTTTCTCCTATCTGAGGATAGATGGCGAAGAGGAACCCTAGACCTTCCTTCATATAGACAGGAGAAGTCTAGGGTTTACATGCATGATGCGATCTGGGGCCGCTACCACCCACTAGTCTTGGGCATGAAGAAGGCCTTCTGGCCTCCTAGGGTTAGCATCATGTCATGGGGCTACTGGCCCCCCTTATAGTTGTTGATGCCATGCTCCTTAGGGTTAGCCACCCACTGTACAGGACTGTTGAAAATATGCCCTAGAGGCAATAATAAAATGGTTATTATTATATTTCCTTGTTCATGATAATTTTCTATTGTTCATGCTATAATTGTGTTATCCAAAAATCGTAATACATGTGTGAACACATAGACCATAACATGTCCCTGGTGAGCCTCTAGTTGACTAGCTCGTTGATCAATAGATGGTTACGGTTTCCTGACCATGGACGTTGGATGTCATTGATAACGGGATCACATCATTAGGGGAATGATGTGATGGACATGACCCAATCCTAAGCATAGCACTAGATCGTGTAGTTCGTCTGCTAAAGCTTTTCTAATGTCAAGTATCCTTTCCTTAGACCATGAGATTGTGCAACTCCCGGATACCGTAAGGGTACTTTGGGTGTGCCAAACGTCACAACGTAACTGGGTGGCTATAAAGGTACACTACGGGTATCCCCGAAAGTATCTGTTGGGTTGGCACGAATTGATACTGGGATTTGTCACTCCATATGACGGAGAGGTGTCTCTGGGCCCACTCGGTAGGACTAATGAGCTCAATGTGATCAAGGAGTTGTTCACAGGATGATGTGTTACGGGAACGAGTAAAGAGACTTGCCGTAACGAGATTGAACAAGGTATCGGTATACCGACGATCAAATCTCGGGCAAGTATCGTACCGATAGACAAAGGGAATTGTATACGGGATTGATTGAATCCTCGACATCGTGGTTCATCCGATGAGATTATCGTGGAGCATGTGGGAGCCAGCATGGGTATCCAGATCCCGCTGTTGGTTATTGACCGGAGAGTTGTCTCGGTCATGTCTACGTGTCTCCCGAACCCGTAGGGTCTACACACTTAAGGTTCGGTGACGCTAGAGTTGTAGAGATATTAGTATGCGGTTAACCGAAAGTTGTTCGGAGTCCCGGATGAGATCTCGAACGCCACGAGGAGTTTCGGAATGGTCCGGAGGTAAAGATTGATATATAGGAAGTCCAGTTTCGGCCACCAGGAGAGTTTCGGGGGTCACCAGTATTGTACCGAGACCACCGGAAGGGTCCGGGGGTCCACCGGGTGGGGCCACCTATCCCGGAGGGCCCCATGGGCTGATGTGGCGTGGGAACCAGCCCCTGGTGGGCTGGTGCGCCCCACCCAAGGGCCCAAGGCGCCTAGGGTTGGAAACCCTAGGGGGCCGTTGCCCCCCGAGGGGGCATGCGCCCCCCTGGTTGGAAACCCTAAGGGGGCCGTTGCCCCTCCGAGGGGCCGCCCCCCCTCTAGATGGGATCTCTAAGGAGGGCATGCGCCCCCCTAGCCCCTATATATAGTGGAGGGGAGGGAGGGCAGCCGCACCCTAAGCCCTGGCGCCTCCCTCTCCCTCCCGTGACACCTCTTCCTCCTCCAGTAGCGCTTGGCGAAGCCCTGCTGGAATCCCGCTGCTTCCACCACCACGCCGTCGTGCTGCTGGATCTCCATCAACTTCTCCTTCCCCCTTGCTGGATCAAGAAGGAGGAGACGTCTCCGCTCCGTACGTGTGTTGAATGCGGAGGTGCCGTCCGTTCGGCGCTAGGATCATCGGTGATTTAGATCACGACGAGTACGACTCCATCAACCCCGGTCTCTTGAACGCTTCTGCTCGCGATCTACAAGGGTATGTAGATGCACTCCTCTCTCTCTCGTTGCCAGATGACTCCATAGATTGATCTTGGTGATGCGTAGAATTTTTTTTAATTTCTGCTACGATCCCCAACAGTGGCATCATGAGCTAGGTCTATGCATAGTTTCTATGCACGAGTAGAACACAAGTTGTTGTGGGCGTCGATTTTGTCAATTTACTTGCCGTTACTAGTCTTCTCTTGATTCGGCGGCATCGTGGGATGAAGCGACCCGGACCGACCTTACACGTACGCTTACGTGAGACAGGTTCCACCGACTGACATGCACTAGTTGCATAAGGTGGCTAGCGGGTGTCTGTCTCTCCCACTTTAGTCGGATCGGATTCGATGAAAAGGGTCCTTATGAAGGGTAAATAGAAATTGGCATATCACGTTGTGTTTTTGGCGTAGGTAAGAAACATTCTTGCTAGAAACCTATAGCAGCCACGTAAAAGTTTGCAACAACAATTAGAGGACGTCTAACTTTTTTTGCAGCATGTGTCATGTGAAGAATGTGATGAATGATATATGTGATGTATGAGATTGATCATCTTCTTGTAATAGGAATCACGACTTGCATGTCGATGAGTATGACAACCGGCAGGAGCCATAGGAGTTGTCTTAATTTATTTATGACCTGCGTGTCAACTAAAACATCATGTAATTACTTTACTTTATTGCTAACCGTTAGCCATAGTAGTAGAAGTAATAGTTGGCGAGACAACTTCATGAAGACACGATGATGGAGATCATGATGATGGAGATCATGGTGTCATGCTGGTGACAATGATGAACATGGCGCCCCGAAGATGGAGATCAAAAGGAGCAAAATGATATTGGCCATATCATGTCACTATTTGATTGCATGTGATGTTTATCATGTTTTACATCTTATTTGCTTAGAACGACGGTAGCATAAATAAGATGATCCCTCGCTAAAATTTCAAGAAAGTGTTCCCCCTAACTGTGCACCGTTGCGAAGGTTCGTTGTTCCGAAGCACCACGTGATGATCAGGTGTGATAGGTTCTAGCGTTCGCATACAACGGGTGTAAGCCAGATTTACACACGCAATACAATTAGGTTGACTTGACGAGCCTAGCATGTACAGACATGGCCTCGGAACACAAGAGACCAAAATGTCGAACATGAGTCGTATAGCAGATACGATCAACATGAAGATGTTCACCGATGATGACTAGTCCGTCTCACATGATGATCGGACACGGCCTAGTTGACTCGGATCATGTATCACTTAGATGACTAGAGGGATGTCTGTCTGAGTGGGAGTTCATTAATAATTTGATTAGATGAACTTAATTATCATGAACTTAGTCTAAAATCTTTACAATATGTCTTGTAGATCAAATGGCCCACGTTAATGTCAACCTCAACTTCAACGCGTTCCTAGAGAAAACCAAGCTGAAAGACGATGGTAGCAACTATACGGACTGGGTCCGGAACTTGAGGATTATCCTCATAGCTGCCAAGAAAGCATATGTCCTTGAAGCACCGCTAGGTGAAGCACCCGTCCCAGCAAACCAAGACGTTATGAACGCTTGGCAAACACGTGTTGATGATTACTCCCTGGTTCAGTGCGGCATGCTTTACAGCTTAGAACCGGGGCTCCAAAAGCGTTTCGAGCAGCACGGAGCATCTGAGATGTTCCAAGAGCTGAAAATGGTTTTCCAAGCTCATGCCCGGGTCGAGAGATATGAAGTCTCCGACAAGTTCTACAGTTGTAAGATGGAGGAGAATAGTTCCGTCAGCAAACACATACTCAAAATGTCTGGGATGCACAACCGCTTGTCTCAGCTGGGAGTTAATCTCCCGGATGACGCGGTCGTTGACAGAATCCTTCAGTCACTTCCACCTAGCTACAAGAGCTTTGTAATGAACTTCAATATGCAGGGGATGGAAAAGACCATTCGTGAGGTATCTTCAATGCTGAAATCAGCGGAGGTGGAGATCAAAAAGGAACATCAAGTATTGATGGTGAATAAAACCACTAAGTTCAAGAAAGGCAAGGGTAAGAAGAACTTCAAGAAAGACGGCAAGGGAGTTGCCGCGCCCGGTAAGCAAGCTGCCGGGAAGAAGACAAAGAATGGACCCAAGCCTGAGACTGAGTGCTTTTATTGCAAGGGAAACGGTCACTGGAAGCGGAACTGCCCCAAGTACTTAGCGGATAAGAAGGCCGGCAATACCAAAGGTATATGTGATATACATGTTATTGATGTGTACCTAACCAGCGCTCGTAGTAGCTCCTTGGTATTTGATACCAGTGCGGTTGCTCATATTTGTAACTCAAAGCAGGAACTGTGGAATAAGCGGAGACTGGCGAAGGACGAGGTGACGATGCGCGTCGGGAATGGTTCCAAGGTCGATGTGATCGCCGTCGGCATGCTACCTCTACATTTACCTACGGGATTAGTTTTAAACCTCAATAATTGTTATTTAGTGCCAGCTTTGAGCACGAACATTGTATCTGGATCTCGTTTGATGCGAGATGGCTACTCATTTAAATCCGAGAATAATGGTTGTTCTATTTATATGAGAGATATGTTTTATGGTCATGCCCCGCTGGTCAATGGTTTATTCTTAATGAATCTCGAACGTGATGTTACACATATTCATAGTGTGAATGCCAAGAAATGTAAGGTTGATAATGATAGTCCCACATACTTGTGGCACTGCCGCCTTGGTCACATTGGTCTCAAACACATGAAGAAACTCCATGCAGATGGACTTTTGGAGTCTCTTGATTATGAATCATTTGACACGTGCGAACCATGCCTCATGGGAAAAATGACCAAGACTCCGTTCTCCGGAACAATGGAGCGAGCAACCAACTTATTGGAAATCATACATACTGATGTGTGCGGTCCAATGAGTGTTGAGGCTCGCAGTGGCTATCGTTATGTTCTCACCCTCACTGATGACTTGAGTAGATATGGGTATGTCTACTTAATGAAACACAAGTCTGAGACTTTTGAAAAGTTCAAGGAATTTCAGAGTGAGGCTGAAAATCAACGTGACAGGAAAATAAAGTTCTTACAATCAGATCGTGCAGGGGAATATTTGAGTCACGAATTTGGCACACACTTAAGGGAATGTGGAATTGTTTCACAACTCACGCCGCCTGGAACACCTCAGCGTAATGGTGTGTCCGAACGTCGTAAACGCACTCTATTGGATATGGTGCGATCTATGATGTCTCTTACCGATCTACCGCTATCATTTTTGGGTTATGCTTTAGAGACTGCCGCATTCACTTTAAATAGGGCTTCGTCGAAATCCGTTGAGACGACACCGTATGAATTATGGTTTGGAAAGAAACCTAAGCTGTCGTTTCTTAAAGTTTGGGGATGCAATGCTTATGTCAAGAAACTTCAACCTGAAAAGCTCGAACCCAAGTCGGAAAAATGCGTCTTCATAGGATACCCTAAGGAAACCATTGGGTATACCTTCTACCTCAGATCCGAAGGCAAGATCTTCATTGCCAAGAACGGGTCCTTTCTGGAGAAAGAGTTTCTCTCGAAAGAAGTAAGTGGGAGGAAAGTGGAACTTGATGAGATGACCCCTCTCGAACCAGAAAGTAGCGCGGCACAAGAAAATGTTTCTGTGGTGCCTACACCGACTAGAGAGGAAGTTAATGATGACAATCATGATCAAGTTACCACTGAACTTCGTAGGTCCACAAGGACACGTTCCGCACCAGAGTGGTACGGCAACCCTGTCCTGGAAATCATGTTGTTGGACAACGGTGAACCTTCGTACTATGAAGAAACAATGGCGGGCCCAGATTCCAACAAATGGCTTGAAGCCATGCAATCCGAGATAGGATCCATGTATGAAAACAAAGTATGGACTTTGACAGACTTGCCCGATGATCATCGAGCGACAGAAAATAAATGGATCTTTAAGAAGAAGACGTACGCGGATGGAAATGTTACCATCTATAAAGCTCGACTTGTCGCTAAGGGTTATCGACAAGTTCAAGGAGTTGACTACGATGAGACCTTCTCACCCGTAGCGAAGCTGAAGTCCGTCCGAATCATGTTAGCAATTGCTGCATTCTACGATTATGAAATATGGGAAATGGACGTCAAAACGGCATTCCTTAACGGCTTCCTTAAGGAAGAATTGTATATGATGCAGCCGGAAGGTTTTGTCGATCCTAAGAATGTTGACAAGGTATGCAAGCTCCAGCGCTCAATCTATGGGCTGTTGCAGGCATCTCGGAGTTGGAACATTCGCTTTGATGAGATGATCAAAGCGTTTGGGTTTACACAGACTTATGGAGAAGCCTGTGTTTACAAGAAAGTGAGTGGGAGCTCTGTAGCATTTCTCATATTATATGTGGATGACATACTATTGATGGGAAATGATATAGAATTCTTGGAAAGCATAAAGGCCTACATGAATAAGTGTTTTTTTAATGAAGGACCTTGGAGACGCTGCTTACATATTAGGCATCAAGATCTATAGAGATAGATCGAGAAGCCTCATAGGTCTTTCACAAAGCACATACCTTGACAAGATATTGAAGAAGTTCAATATGGATCAGTCCAAGAAGGGGTTCTTGCCTGTATTGCAAGGCGTGAAATTGAGCACGGCTCAATGCCCGACCACGGCAGAAGATAGAGAAAAGATGAGTGTCGTCCCCTATGCCTCGGCCGTAGGGTCTATTATGTATGCCATGCTGTGTACCAGACCTGATGTAAACCTTGGCGTAAGTTTGGTAGGAATGTACCAAAGTAATCCCAGCATGGAACACTGGACAGCGGTCAAGAACATCCTGAAGTACCGAAAAGGACTAAGGATATGTTTCTCGTTTATGGAGGTGACGAAGAGCTCGTCGTAAAGGGTTACGTCGATGCTAGCTTCGACACAGATCTGGATGACTCTAAGTCACAAACCGGATATGTGTATATTTTGAATGGTGGGGCAGTCAGCTGGTGCAGTTGCAAGCAAAGCGTCGTGGCGGGATCTACATGTGAAGCGGAGTACATGGCAGCCTCGGAGGCAGCACATGAAGCAATCTGGATGAAGGAGTTCATTGCTGACCTAGGAGTTATTCCCAATGCATCGGGGCCGATGACTCTCTTCTGTGATAACACTGGAGCTATTGCCCTTGCCAAGCAGCCCAGGTTTCACAAGAAGACCAGGCACATCAAGCGTCGCTTCAACTCCATTCGTGAAAATGTTCAAAATGGAGACATAGATATTTGTAAAGTGCATACGGATTTGAATGTCGCAGATCCGTTGACTAAACCTCTTCCACGGGCGAAACATGATCAACACCAGAGCTCTATGGGTGTATGATTCATCACAATGTAACTAGATTATTGACTCTAGTGCAAGTGGGAGACTGTTGGAAATATGCCCTAGAGGCAATAATAAAATGGTTATTATTATATTTCCTTGTTAATGATAATTGTCTATTGTTCATGCTATAATTGTGTTATCTGGAAATCGTAATACATGTGTGAACACATAGACCATAACATGTCCCTGGTGAGCCTCAAGTTGACTAGCTCGTTGATCAATAGATGGTTACGGTTTCCTGACCATGGACATTGGATGTCATTGATAGCGGGATCACATCATTAGGAGAATGATGTGATGGACAAGACCCAATCCTAAGCATAGCACTAGATCGTGTAGTTCGTCTGCTAAAGCTTTTCTAATGTCAAGTATCCTTTCCTTAAACCATGAGATTGTGCAACTCCCGGATACCGTAAGGGTACTTTGGGTGTGCCAAACGTCACAACGTAACTGGGTGGCTAAAAAGGTACACTACGGGTATCCCCGAAAGTATCTGTTGGGTTGGCACGAATCGATACTGGGATTTGTCACTCCGTATGACGGAGAGGTATCTCTGGGCCCACTCGGTAGGACATCATCATAATGAGCTCAATGTGATCAAGGAGTTGTTCACAGGATGATGTGTTACGGGAACGAGTAAAGAGACTTGCCGTAACGAGATTGAACAAGGTATTGGTATACCGACGATCGAATCTCGGGCAAGTGTCGTACCGATAGACAAAGGGAATTGTATACGGGATTGATTGAATCCTCGACATCGTGGTTCATCCGATGAGATTATCGTGGAGCATGTGGGAGCCAACATGGGTATCCAGATCCCGCTGTTGGTTATTGACCGGAGAGTTGTCTCGGTCATGGCTACGTGTCTCCCGAACCCGTAGGGTCTACACACTTAAGGTTCGGTGACGCTAGAGTTGTAGAGATATTAGTATGCGGTTAACCGAAAGTTGTTCGGAGTCCCGGATGAGATCCCGAACGTCACGAGGAGTTCCGGGATGGTCTGGAGGTAAAGATTTATATATAGGAAGTCCAGTTTCGGCCACCGGGAGAGTTTCGGGGGTCACTGGTATTGTACCGAGACCACCGGAAGGGTCCCGGGGGTCCACCGGGTGGGGCCACCTATCCCGGATGGCCCCATGGGCTGAAGTGGCGTGGGAACCAGCCCCTGGTGGGCTGGTGCGCCCCACCCAAGGGCCCAAGGCGCCTAGGGTTGGAAACCCTAGGGGGCCGTTGCCCCCCGAGGGGCCGCCGCCCCCCCTCTAGATGGGATCTCCAAGGGGGGCATGCGCCCCCCTAGCCCCTATATATAGTGGAGGGGAGGGAGGGCAGCCGCACCCTAAGCCCTGGCGCCTCCCTCTCCCTCCCGTGACACCTCTTCCTCCTCTAGTAGCGCTTGGCGAAGCCCTGCTGGAATCCCGCTGCTTCCACCACCACGCCGTCGTGCTACTGGATCTCCATCAACTTCTCCTTCCCCCTTGCTGGATCAAGAAGGAGGAGACGTCTCCGCTCCGTACATGTGTTGAACGCAGAGGTGCCGTCCGTTCGGCGCTAGTATCATCGGTGATTTGGATCACGACGAGAACGACTCCATCAACCCCGTTCTTTTGAACGCTTCCGCTCACGATCTACAAGGGTATGTAGATGCATTCCCCTCTCTCTCTCATTGCTAGATGACTCGTGATGCGTAGAAATTTTTTAATTTCTGCTACGATCCCCAACAAGGACCCGTCAGTAGCCCCCGAGCATGGCGGATGTTGCAGTGAAGATCACCATACCTCCGGCGGGCTCTTTCGCCGTGTCGCCTTCCTAGAGCCCGGCTGTGTTGTCGCCATCTTGAGGGAGATCGGATGCTCCTTCTTGGGGTCGTCGACTGATCAATGCGACGTGGCCGTCAGACCTCTTATCTGACTTTTGTTTGACGGGCAGATGGGGCCATCGGTTTTTATCTTGAACCGTCACGTCAGCAGTGGAGAACGGGCTAACGCATGCCTCAATGCGGTAACTTGGCCTGGATTCGGGCGTTGCAAGACGCAAATGGTAACCGCCCGCGACTCGCGGGACGCGTGGCAGGCAGAGACACCATAATTCTCAGTCCGTCGGCGTGGGGTCATAAGGGTAGCGAGGCTTGTGGTGCGTCATTTCACCTTTGCCTGCTGCTCCACACCTCCTCTTCCCCGCTCTTCTTCCTCCTTGCGCCCCTGTTCCACTGCCATAGCGACGTTCATGGTCTTTGGGCCCGTCACTCCTCCTTCCGAGCGACGAAATATGGGCTGGCAAGGCTCCGTGGCCAGCGTCGGAAGTGTGCGGGCAACCCGCGAGGCGGAGAAAAAATGGAAGGCGGGGAGCACCAGCGATGCCGTCGACGCGCAGCCTAGCGCCGAAATCTTTGATAGTCGGTGGATTCGTTCCGTCATCTCCATCGGGGAAGTCCAGAAGCTGATAGTGGAAGGGTCATTCCCGTCCGACCTCAGGTAGCAGATCCCTCTCTCGACAAAGAAGTTCCCTGCGCCACCTAAGGGCGCGTGCGTCCTGCACTTGGACTTCTTCGGGTGCGATCTAGGTTTTCCCCTGGACTCTTTCGTGCGGGGGCTCCTCTTCTTTCTGCGTGTCCAGCTTCATCATCTCAATCCCACCAGCATCCTCCATATCGTAAACGTCATTACTTCCGCGAATGCTCTCTCGGAGCCGCTCCCCGTTTCGACCTCTTCTGACGCTTTTTCTTCATCAAGGGTCAGATGAGCGGCAACTCCGTGCGTGACCGACCGCTCCCTCCCTGTCAATGTGGAGGGGAGAACCCTAGCGGTTCGTCATTTCCACCGTCGTCACTGAAACCGTAGTGATGCGAATCAATCGAAATCAAATGAAATAAAATTAAATCAAATGGTTCTAGGGTAGGGAAGAGAGAGAGAGGGAGATTTATCTGTTACCTAACCACCGGAACCCGCTGGAATCTCAGGGCAACGAGCGGCGAGAGAAAGGGACCGAGGGCGGAACAGAGGGAGTGATGGCAGAGAGAGGGAGCAGTGACAGAGAGAGAGCAAAGGTGAGGCGAGGGGGCCGTTGCCCTTGGTTTTGATCCCCACTGCTTCCTGAGAATTTATGGGCTTGACCCAATAAGCAGAAAAAGTAAATTTAGCAAAAACAAATAATTTCTTACATTAATAAAAGCTATACAATATGTATACTTTACTAAAAACAAAAAGATTCAAAATAATAATAGTACTTTAATTAAAGTCGAAACAATATTCTTAATTTAATAAAAACAATTAAACTATTAGATATATTAAAAAATGTCAGAATTTCCAATTAAAATAATATAAGTTTAACAGAAGTAAACTACAATATAATATAAAAATTATCACCACCTACCAAAAAAATAAAAAGGTAAAAAAATGAAGTCCCAAATATGATAAAATAATGTTCACATTGACAACATAATATTATTAAACAGATTTTAATCAATTAAGAATAAATAATTAAAAATAAAATGAAGTACAAAAATAAATTTGAAGTCTCAAACTATGTATTTAAAAAAATGTCAGTATTTCTGTTTAAAATTATATAAACTTAATAAAAGTAATCTACAATATGATATTAAAAGGATCACCACCTAAAAAAATTGAAGTCTCAAAATATAATATAGAAATGTTCACATTGACAAAATAATAATGTTGTCGTTCCATGTTAATCAACTTAGAATAATTAACTAACTGAGGACTTGGCGTCGACTCGTTGGCTAGGCAGCTGGGGTAGCTGCCAGCCGACACGAGTTCGAACCCCGGCTCGGACGCGCGGTGCTCGCGGAGTTTCGCCTATAAAAAATGCCAACGAGGATTAGCCCTCGGGTTGGTCTTATTTTTTTAGAATAAATAACTACAAATAAATGTAATTACAAAATTGGACCCTACGTCAAATAGTTCTAACTTGGCAACCCATGACACAACTAAACATAATAGTGATGGTGTTTCATGTTATACCACGGTAGCACTGTATTATGCCTTGTACTAACTGTGGGTCACATATACCTGTGACGTTCAACTATTTTCCTACGCCACCACTATTTCCCTAGTAATGCCGTTCCATATAAGTCAACGCCGCCACTTTTTGTAAAATATAGTGATGACGTTGCTTGAAAATAACGCACCACCAACGAAAGTTGTGTCTAGCATTTTTTTCCAAGAGAGAGAGAGAGAGAGAGAGAGAGAGAGAGAGAGAGAGAGAGAACCGTACATGAGATTTTCACCTCGTACATCTCCTCGGTCAATTCTTTCGAAGGGATCCTTTTCCTTGTTCGAGAGTCTCCGCCCTTCTTCCACTCCGCCCCGAAGACTAACTAAGACCAATTGAGTCACGTTTTCATGTTCTAATTGAACACTTTCCATTTAGATTGAAGGAGAAGATTGTTTTTTTTACCAAACGAGAGAGAGAGGGAGAGAGAGAGGGAGAGAGAGCGGGAGAGAGAGAGAGGGAGAGAGAGAGAGGGAGAGAGAGAGAGAGAGAGAGTAATCAAAACTGCAATACAGCTAAATGCGTTCTTGAGGGTTTCAGTTTCCCCACTAGTATAAAGTGTTGATATATTGTTAATATTCTATTTTGTAATGTGAGTTATGCGAGCGCCGAGCCGATAATAACATACATACTAATGCCTCAAAATATGGTATCAGGTACAACCACCATCACTCCTACATAACTGCCACCAGAGTACGATGGCGGTTAAGGGTCTCCTCATGGATGCGGTATAAATCATATGGATATTTGCTATTCCCATAGTAAAGGTCCGCTAAGGAAAGAGATAGTTTATGTCACGTCGCAAAATGAGACAACTACACACCTAACAGTTGATATGTTTATGATCAAAGTATACACAGTTATGCATATATATATTTTCAAGAAGAGGATGGTTTTCCCACGACCTTTGCATCAAACCACTAACAGAACCATATTTATATTTATTAATGAAAAAGTGGCAAACATCCACAACGTCATAAGGTATAAACAACAAGAGCACACATTTTGAAACACAACCAACTACTAACCAGATAAAATGACTCAATCGCATATCCTATCATTGGATCATCATTCGGTTGAAGAAACCCCATGCAGATATCTCCAGCCAGATGCACCCAAGTCAATGGATCCTCTGTCCTGCACACAAAGTAGGGTAGACCAGGTATAGATGAAACTAGTGGCTCTGTAGACGTTATGCTTACGATATAGAACAATAGTAAGTGCAAAGCCTCAACTATAGCACAGTGATAAGTGCAAAGCCTCTTGGAGTCTTGGGTCACAATTACCGTCTCAAAATAACAAGCAAGAAAAACTCACATGTTCCTTGTGTCACCAGATTGCAATTTTATCCGATTCTAGTCATCGAGTCTAGTGTTGCCCTCAGAACAAGATCGTCTGTGGTTGAGTTTTTGTAGTATTTGTTTTGTATCTTCTGTATAGTTGCCAAATTGTTCCATCCTGCATGTTGAGCACAGAAAAATGTCCCCATGTTGCAGGGCCCAATTAACAAGATTGTGTTTACTAGTAAAAACATATACATCCACTCGACTCGAGGTTTTGAAGGCAGCAATAGCACACACACAAGTAGAATTAGACATGGAGAGGCTCACCACATTAGTGCCTTTATTCTTTACGCTTAGCTGCAGCAGAAGTTGTAATTGCCCAGCGCCAAGCTAGGGCTGATTCTGGTGAACAAGCATAGATTTTTCAGGAACTCACCTGTTGACGCCACCGGTTGGCACCATTGCGTGAACCTGCTCCACCACCGGCAGTGGGATAAGGGGGCTCTGACCCATCTTCTTCTTCCTCTTCTTCTTCTCCTTCTCTGTGTGCCTGTGTGTGCCTGATCGGTTTGTTGATTTACTGCCGTGGGAGGAGCGCTGCAGGTTGCAGCTGAATTTAATGAGCAGGTTGCAGTATACAATAACAGATAATGACCAAAAGTGCTGACCGGTTTGATGCTTTCCGTTTAAGCAGGCATGAATTGTGCTGCTTCACAACTCTCATTTGTCAAAGCATTGCCGCTGTCCACACGACGGCACGACTAGTGCCGAAGACGCGTATAAATAATGCCTCTTTTTTCCTTCTTCTCAAACCCCGCATGGCCCGTTATAAAACTATATGGCCCGCGCATATATTAGCTACGACTCAACTTTTTTCTGAGGAATTAGCTACGACTCAACTTAATTAGCAAACAACTAGTCATCAACCCGTGCTTCTGCATGTGCTAGAATTTTTTGACAACTTCACATATATAAATTTATATAATACAGGTGGCCTCCCGGAACCCCTTCCGACACTCCGATAAAACTCCGGTGCATTCTAAAACCTTTCCGGAGACCAAATAGCATCATCATATATATCGATCTTTACCTTTGAACCATTCCGCGGCTCCTCGTCATGTTCGTGATCTCATACGGGACTCCGAACAACATTCAGTCACCAACATACAAAACTAATATAATACTATATTTTCAACTAACGTTAAGCGTGCGGACCCTACGGGTTCGAGAATGATGTAGACATGACGTAGACGCTTCTCCGGGTAATAACCAATTGCGGGACCTGGATGCCCAAATTGATTCCTACATATTCTACGAAGATCTTTATCGGTCGAACATTTATGACAACATACATAGGTCCCTTTGTCTATCGGTATGTCACTAGCTTGAGATTCGATCATCGATATCTCCATGCCTAGTTCAATCTCGTCGCCGGCAAGTCTCTTTACTCGTTCCGTGATACATCATCTTGTAACTAACTCCTTAGTCACTTTGCTTGCAGGCTTCTTATGATGCTGTATTACCGAGAGGGACCAGAGATATTAAGAAAGCAATAGCAAAAACATAATGATCATATGCTATGCTAACGAATGGGTCTTGTCCATCACATCATTCTCCTAATGATGTGATCCCGTTATCAAGTGACAACTCATGTCTATGGTTGGGAAACCTTACCATCTTTGATCAACGAGCTAGTCTAGTAGAGGCTCACTAGGGACACGGTATTTGTTTATGTATTCACACATGTATTTAAGTTTTCGGTCAATACAATTCTAGCATGAATAATAAACTTTTGTCTTGAATGGGAAATATGATAATAACCATTTTATTATTGCCTCTAGGTCATATTTCCAACAGACTTGTGGGCACCAGATTCTGATGATGAAGAGGTATTCATGACACGGCACTCGGAACAGAGGATCTTCATTGTCCCAAGTTTAATGTTGGGCACCAATGAGTGCAGTTGTGAGAGGTGGCAGAAGGGTGGCACACCTTGTGTACATGCCATAGCATGTGCTAGACATGAGAGAGTTGATCCTCTTTCATTAGTTGACCAATGCTATTCTGTGAGCATGTTCAGAACATTATCTATCCATGTAGAGACATCACAGAATGGGAGAAGATGAATGGGCCACCAGTTCTGCCACCAATGTACACCAAGCAAGTAGGCAGGCCATGCAAGAGTAGAAGAAAAGCACCAGCTGAAGTAATCTGTAGTAATGGTGGTAAGAAAATGTCTAGGCATGGTGTGATCATGCACTGCAAATATTGTGGAGAGTCGGATCACAACATTAAAGGATGCAAGTACCTCAAGGCAGGAGTGCCTCCTCCAAATATTTAGGCAGCATCCGCACCACAAGGAAATCGTGAAGCAACATCACCACCTGAGCAACATGTGCAAGATGAAGAGCCTGTCATTACTCAGGTATGTGTTTGCACTAAATAATGTACATCATGTTTTAGTTTGGCAGCTTTGCAATGTTGGATCACTTAATTATTGCTTGGTCTCAAGCAAGAACACAACCTTGCAGAAAATCCTATCATAGAAGATCTCATGGTTGATCAGATGGTAGAAAGGGTAAGTTTTGTCATAGAAGATGTCATTTATTTGGCTGACCCTACTACTATTGTTGATCACTTCTACATATGTTTTGTCATGCAGAGGCCTGATACGTCTCCAACGTATGTATAATTTATGAAATATTCATGCCGTTATATTATCATTCTTGGACGTTTCACAATCATTTTATAGCAACTTTATATCATTTTTTGGGACTAACCTATTGACATAGTGCCTAGTGACAGTTGCTGTTTTTTGCTTCTTTTTTACTTCGCGGGAAATCAATATCAAACGGAGTCCAAACGCAGCGAAACTTTTTGGAGAATTTTTATGGACCAGAAGACCTAGGATGGGTGAAAGAAATACCAGAGGGGAGGCTCGAGCTGGGCACAACCCCCCTGGGCGCGCCCAGGGGGGTTGTGCCCCCCTTGGTGACCTCCCGCACCACCTCTTCGCCCTATAAATTGCCAAACATTCCAGAACCCCCCAAAATAACCCTAGATCAGAAGTTCCGCCGCCACAAGCCTTTGTAGCCACAAAAAACCAAACTAGACCCCGTTTCGGCACCCTGCCGGAGGGGAAAATCATCACCGGTGGCCATCTTCATCATCCCAGCGGCCATCATAATGAGGAGGGAGTAGTCCACCCTCAGGGCTGAGGGTTTGTACCAGTAGCTATGTGTTTAGTCTCTCTCTCTCTCTCTCTCTCTCGTGTTCTTGAGATGGCACGATATTAATGTATCACGGGTATTGTTAATATAGTTGGGTCATATGATGTTTCTCCCTCTCTATCTTGTTGTGATGAATTGAATTTTCTCTTTGAGATTTCGTTTTATCGGATTGAATACTTTTATGGATTTGTAGAGAGCACTTGATATATGTCTTGCATATGAATACCCATGGTGACAATGGGCTATTATATTGATTCACTTGAGATATGTTTTTGCACTCAACTCGCGGATTCCCGAGGTGACATTGGGGTAATCTATGCATAGGGGTTGATGCATGTTGTCGTCTTTTGTTTCTCCGATAGAAATCTTGGGGCACTATTTGAGGTTCTCTGTGTTGGATTGAGTATTATGAATCTGAATTTTCTTTGGTGTTATTTTAGTACGAACTCTTGATAGATCGATCGGAAAGAAAAACTTGGTGTTATTTTAGTATGAACTCTTGGACAGAATAGCTACAAACAATTTCTTCTAATGTTCTCCGCTAGATAGGAACTTTGTAGTGATTCTTCATCGCACTTTGAGGGATGGTTATATGATCCAATTAGATTAGCATTGTTCAGAGATTGCACTAGCGAAAATACAGACCCTAGGCCTTATTTTCAAGTATTGCAATACCGTTTGTGCTCTGTTTTATCAATTGCTACCTTGCTGTTTTTTATTGTTCCTATTACAAAAACCAATATCTACTATCATTAC
The DNA here is from genome assembly GCF_018294505.1 of Triticum aestivum. Classification (NCBI taxonomy): domain Eukaryota; kingdom Viridiplantae; phylum Streptophyta; class Magnoliopsida; order Poales; family Poaceae; genus Triticum; species Triticum aestivum. The sequence continues at coordinate 17,177,198 of NC_057814.1, read as the reverse complement.
TACGCTTGTATCCCCATCTCTTCGCCGAACTAGTGCACCTATACAAATTACCACTGTATTTGGTGTGTTGGGGACACAAGAGACTTTTTATTATTTGGCTGCAGGATTGTTTGAGAGAGACCATCTGCATCCTACGCCTCCCATGGATTGATAAACATTAGGTCATCCACTTGAGGGAAATTTTCTACTGTCCTACAAAACTCTACGCTTGGAGGCCCAACATGAGTCTACAAGAACAAGTTGTGTAGTAGACATCAAGCTCTTTTCTTGTGCGGTTGCCGGGGAGGTGAGTGCTTGAAGGTATATCTTTAGATCTTGCAATGGAATCTTTTAGTTTCTTGTTTTATCAGTAGTTTGGTTTATAAAAGAAAAATACCAAAAAAATGGATTTGAGGTGGCCTCATATTATTCGTCTTTATAATGTCTTTCGTGAAAATGATGGAAAGGAAAATTGTGCTCAATTGATAGAAGAAGAATTCTATAAAATGTTTGACAAAAAATCTTTGAATGATGAGCATGATTGCAATGTTGTTGGTATGAACTCTTTGAATATCCATGATGCTAATAATATGCAAAGCCATAAGCTTGGGGATGCTATGTTTGATGAAGATGATATTTTTAGTCTCCCAAGTTTTGATGAGAATATTTATTATGATGAAAGCATGCCTCCTATTTATGATGATTATATTGATGAAAGTGGGTTTGGAAGAGTGTCAACTCTAGGTACTAATGATCCCACTATTTTGGAGGGTGTTGAATCTTATTGTGATAATTATCAAAGTGGATTTGGAGAGGTCATGACTTTGTTTAGTGATGAATCCTCTATTTTGGAAGAGGTTTCAATTGACTAAGACAACAAAGTTCCTATCTATGATGATTATGGTGATGACATGTATGCTATAAATAATAATGATAACCATAAAACTTGTCAGCGTGATTTTAATTTTCAATCACATGATAATTATTTTGTTGAGTTTGCTCCCACTACTATTGATGAGAATAAATTTGCTTATGTGGATAGTAACGAAATTTCTATGCTTATGTATCATGAAAAGAATGCTTTATGTGATAGTTATATTGTTGAATTCATTCATCATGCTACTGAAAATTTCTATGAGAGAGGAACATATGCTTTTACATATTGGAGTAATATCAAGTTTCCTCTCTTTATGTTGAGAGTTTTGAAGTTGCACTTGTTTTGCCTTCCTATGTTAGTTGATTCTTGTTTCCATAAGTTGTTTGCTCACAAAATCCCTATGCATAGGAAGTGGGCTAGACTTAAATGTGCTAGTAATATGCTTCATGATGCTCTCTTCTTGTTTCAACTCTTATCTTTTATGTGAGCATCATTGAAATCTTCATGCCTAACTAAAAAGGCATTAAAAAAGTGCTTGTTGGGAGACAACCCAACACTTTTACCTACTGTTTTTGTGTGTTCACATGATTAAGCTACAGTAGTAATCATGTTTTATAGCTTTTGTTTCAATAAAGTGCCAAGTGAAGCCTTTGGGATAGTATGGATGATAGTTGATTTGATCTTGCTGGAAAACAGAAAATTTTGCATCCAGTAAAACAATTTTGAAAATTCATAGAGGTGACTAAAGTTTCTGAAATTTTTATACAAGGTTGATATACAAATTTCCTGCACCGTCCTAATTTTTCAGAACTTTTGGAGTTAAAGACGTATGGTTAGAGTCTAGATTATTACAGACTGTTCAGTTTTTGACAGATTATGTTTTCAATGCATAGTTTGCTTGTTTTCTAGTTTCTGTGGCTTCTATTGCTCAATATAAATTGTGGAAATAATAATGTACAGTAGGAATTGTGTGAGAACAATTATGAATCTTGTCTTTGATGGTACCAAAGTGAATGATTTGTCCTTATCATACTAACCTATCTCACTAAGTTACGTTATGTTTTGTGTGATTGAAGTTATCAAGTTTTTGGTGAGATGTCGATATGAGGAGAATAAGGAGTGACAAGACCTTAATCTTGGGGATGCCCAAGGCACCCCAAGGTAATATTCAAGGAAGATCCAAGAAACTAAGTTTGGGGATGCGCAGGAAGGAATCCCCTCTTTCGTATCCAACATTATCGGTAACCCCTTGGAGCTATATTTTTATTCGTCACATGATATGAGTTTTGCTTGGGGCATCATTTTATTTTGTTAGGATTTGCTTGCTGTTATTTAGAATAATGTTTTGCATCTTTTACTTCAATAAAAATGTCAAGTATAGCCTTCACCATGCTTATTTTGCAAGTATATGAGTTGTTGTTTCAAAACAGAAAGTTTTCTGTTCTTGCGTGAATTCTCTAGAAAAGTCGGAATGTCATAAAATGTTCAAACTTTTTGCACAATAAGATACGATAAATTTTCTACAGTGTGGTAATTTTTCAGAATTTTTTGAATTAGAGAAGTATGGATCTTCTTGCATCCTTTACAGACTGGCCTGTTTAGGTAGATTGCTGTTATGTTTGCATTGTTTGCATATGTTTGCTTATCTAACGATTCTATTTGAGGATAGGACTATTAAATATGCAGAGGCATTTAGTATGCAAAGTTAAATAATGATTTTAGTGATTTGCCACAGTAGAGAATGATAAGGTGTTGCACTGATTTATACTAACTTATCTCACGAGTTCTTGTTGAGTTTTGTGTGGATGATGTTTTTAAGATTTAGGGAAACCGTGATATAGAAGGAATTAAGGAGACACAAAAGCTCGAGATTGGGGATGCCCAAGGCATCCCAAGTTAATATACCAAGAAGTCTCAATCATCTAAGCTTGGGGATGCCCCGGTAGGCATCCCACCTTTTGTCGGTGTACAAAATTAGGGGCACAACTTTGTACCCCTTTACTTGTGTACGGGCAGTCGGAGCCGCGCGCCACGGCCACCCTAAGCAAGGCAGAGGAAGGGAGCCGGAGAGAAGCCGAAGCACAAGATGGCCGAGACAACGCCAAGACCAAAGATACCAAAGGGCGAGAGGGCGAGGTGGACTCCCCCGGCAAGGCCCTTGCCGGGGCAGCCTCCGCGGCCCCGCAAGAGCCTTGCCGGGGCTACTTGCCCGATGCTAATAGAGCAAGCCACCCTTGAGCCCACGGGTTCCAACTCAACCAACCACATTGGAACTAGGGCTCGGGAGGCACCTCCATGGTAGCATGCAGATCTTTGGCAAGACCATAGAGATATAAGGTCAGATGAGAAATAGAAGACGGCGACCCTCGGCGGGATCCTTGCCGAGGAGACCCACAAGACCCCCGGCAAGCGCCATGCCGGGGACGACTGCAGCACCACGGCAAGACCCTTGTCGGGACCCCGGCAAGGCCCTTGCCGAGGGCGTCAGCGGCGCCACAGCCAAGCCCGTGTCCACCAAGACCCCACGGCCGTTTCCAAGCAGCTGCTAGCTCAACCAGCTGGGCAGGCACCTGCGTGGCGACGGGCGGCCTCTATGCCAACTCCGCAAGCACCTGCGCAGCGGCATGCAAACCTTCGTGAAGACTGTACCACCGCGCCACCTCAGCTGCCTGCCTGCCTACATGGTGCCGCATCCATCGCTGGCCAGGGCGCGTGTCGAAGCGAAGAGGAGCGGCAACGGACGGGACGGGCCTCGTTCCCGTCACCGATAAAGCTAAGGGCCACCTAAGCTACGCATTAAATGCGTCTTGTCCTGTAATACGAGCGATAAGCTCGCAGCACTGTAGGCCTTTCCACCTCATGTGTGCCACTGTGGTAGCCCCTTTCAACTATAAAAGGAGGCCCATAGCGTACTGGAGGGGGATTCGGCTTTTTGGAACTACGCAGCCACCATAGCTAGTTCAGGAGCTCGAGAACACTCAATACATCCACCAAAGCAGGACTAGGGTTTTACGCATCCTCGCGACCTGAACCTGGGTAAACGATCCTTGTGCTAACTGTTAATCCTGCTCTTCTCACAACCCCGCGCCCCGGCAACCGTAGTAGGGATTCTTGTGATGCCATAGGTGTCGTTTCCCACCGACATCTTTGGTGCGCCAGGTAGGGGGCGCAATTGTGAGAATCTGGTTTAGTAGTTAGCCTAGCGGTCCTTCATCACCATGGCTCCCAAGAAGAAGGCGACCAGGAGAAAACTACGCCGCCTGCAAGCGCGAAGACGCCAGCGCGGCAACAGAAAAGCTAAGTCGTCCAGAGCATTGAGCAATTTCCTTTTATACATAAGGTTATCATCCTCGGAGATTCTGCCTATGTATAGAAAACCTGCACGCAAAGGGGCCCTCCCACAATTGGCAACGCCCTTGTTCTGTTTCGAGTCTGCTCAACAGCTCAACCGGCCGCGTTGAGAATGGCAGGGTAGCCTTGCGCAATAGGCAATGCTCTCGATTCTGACTCGAGTCAAACTCGACAGTTCGGCGGCCGCACTAAGGGCGGTAAGGTGGTCCGCCCGGCAGCAAGCACACCCGGCAGGCCAATGGGGATCCATCCTCAAGACGCCGCCCTGTGTTTACGCGCCGGCGAGCCTACCCGATTAACGTAGGGTGGACATACAAAGGAAAATCGAACAGGAAAATAACGTGCATAATATCAAAAGTGCTGCAGAGTTATATTACATCAAATTGTTGCCGCAGTTCTAACTAAAGATAAAATTTATCTTGGTTGTGAACTTGCAGCAACGAAAAGGAACGGGATGCCTAGTCCCGGCGCTGGCCCTCCATCCTCTGGATTCCGTCGATGCGTCTGATGATGGGCCTGATACGCTCCTTGAGCACCACGATGTCCGCATCCTCCGGCAGGCTCTCCAGTGCCGCTTCGAAGTCGAGGTCAGGATTCCAGTGCGCCACCTTGGTGAGGACCTTGGTCATGGCACCCCGGCAGAGCCTGCGGGACTCATCGACCAGAGAGGCCTCCCGGTTTGAGTGGAGCTGCTCCAGAGCCCCGAGGACACCCTCGAAGAACAGGGTCAGCTTGGCGTTGGTGGTCCCGCTGCGCTCTGGGGCGTACCACACATTTGGCATCCCCATGGCAGCCAGCTGCGTGGTGATCCTGTCGGCGACCTCCTCAAGGCGGCTGATCTAGCGATTCTCGCCCTCCACGAAATCCTTGTGGCTGGCGGCTTCGTTCCTCTACTGCAGCTTCTCGGCCTCCAGATCCTTGGCCAGGGTCTCCTCCCGAGCTTTGGCCTCTGAGAGCATCTCCTCGAGGCCCTCCAGCTTCAACTTGAGATCTTTGATGGAGTTGTTGGCCTCGGAGATCTCCCTGGCCCTGCTGATGGCCGCGCCCTACGCCTCCGTCAGGGCGCCGTTGAGCGTGTCCTTCTCCTTGGACAGCTTCAGGGCCTGCTCCTTCAGCTCGTTCTGCTCCACCTCCAGCTCCTTCACCTTGTCGGCATGAACCAGAGCCTGGGCATCGAGCGCCTTCCTGTGCCTCTGCTCCAGCTCTTGGGTCCGCTGCACGACAAGCTTCTCCACTTCCTCATCCTTGGCGCGGAGTTTGGCGTCAAGGTCTGCCTCACGTTTGGCGAGGTCCTCCTCCTGGGAGTTCAGCGCGGCCTGATGCTGGGTCCGAGCAGCTTCGGCTGCGGCGGCCAAGCCCTCCGCCATCTCCTGGGCCTTCTCGATGTCAGCCAGCGTCATGGTGAGCTCCACGTCACGCTTGGCCAGCTCGCCCTGGGCGGCCTTCAGCTATTCGCTAGCTTGGCGGAACCAAGTCTGCGCCTCGGCGACGCGCACCTTGAGGTCCGCCTGCGCCTTGTCCACCGTTGCCGTCCTGGACTTGGCCTTGTCCACGCGGGCGGTGGAGCGCCTGGAGCTTCCGGAAATTGGCGCCCATGGCCTGGAGAAGCCGCTCCTCTTGAGAACCGTCGCCACCGGCGCTCGGCTCGTCAACGACCTTGAGCCCGGTGGCGGCAAGCACCTCTTCGTCAAACACCTCCCCCTCGACGGGCACCCTGGAGCTGGACGCCCCTAGGAGGTGGACGAAGAGGTCGTCGATCACCCTCAGATACCTGCCGTAGCCGGAGGCATTAGAGGAGGAAGGCTGGTCATCGACCACCTCCTCCTCGGTGGCGACCTTGCCGGTCTCTCCAGCAGGCCCCTTGCCGGGTTCCCCGGCAGGCCCCTTGGCGGCATCTTCGGCAGCACCCTTGGCGGACTCCTCGGCGGCGACCTTCTCGGCCTCTGCCGCGGCATCCTTGGCGACGTCCTCGATGATGGCGTCTATGTCCTCCTGGTCCGCCGATGGACGCTCTGAACGCCAAGGAGGGAATGAGACAAAGCCAAGACCAAGAATCAGCAAGAAAAGAAAAGAACAGGCGAGCGGCTTACCAATGCCGGGCTGGGGAGCAAAGGTCCCCTCCCCGCCAACATTTGGCGCCGAGGCAAAGCCACCGGCGCCCACGTTCTCCTCCCCCCTCCTCCGTGTGCATGGGCTCGGTGCTTGGCGCCCTTGCCGAGGACGCCCCTCGGGGCGGCGTGGTCGATGGGGGCGGCGTGTTAGGGGTAGCCCTCTGTGGCTCCTCCTGCTGCTGCCCTCCTCCTGTGACTACGGCAAGGTCAGCACCAGGAGATCGTGCCCCCCAACACATGTTGGCGAGGGGTGAATGATGAACTTACACTGGGGGCTGTGCCGGGGGCTGCTGTCCGGGCTGCTTAGCACCACCAGTGGTGCCCTCGAAGTGCCCATCGGGGGCAGATCGCTCGCCGAGGCTTTGGCCCTCTTCACCCTCTGGGCCAGCGACTCCGCATCCCTGCAAAGATGAAAACAAGTTAAGACAAGTGGTACAGATTGAGGAGACGGAGATGACAGAAAAGAGCAAGATACTTACTCGTCATCCACCTCCTCCTCTGTCGCCTTCCTCTTCCTCCTTGGGCTGAGGGACCCGAAGTCAAAGGTGACCCCCGCATCAACGTTTGCCGGAGGAGGGAAGGAGGTGGCGTCTGAACGCGCTTTGCCGAGGAAGAAGCAGATGCCTTCTTCTTCGCCACCGCGACCCTGACGACCTTCTTCGCCGCCACGGCCCTCATCTGACGCGCAGACTCCTCTGGAGACTTTGGTCGCCGCACGGCCTTGACGGGCCGTACCGGCTCACCAGAAGTAGCCCTCTGTAGGACCCGTCCTTTCCCCGTGGCTGGAGGGTCGACAGCCACGGCCTCCTCCTCCTCGGCCTCGTCCTCCGACGACTCGCCGACCATGTCTTCGACGAGAGGAGCCCCGGTGTCGGTGCTGCTGGCCTCCCCGGCGGCATCCACCCACTGGGCGAGCTCCTTCTCCTCCACTTCCACCGCGGCCTTGTCCTCCACGCCGCCGGCGCTGCCGGCCTCCTCGGCGAGCTGCGCCTCCGCCGCCCTAGCGGCGATGTAGTCCAGCTCCACCTGGGAGGTGTCCTGGACGAGCCACGGCTTGGCGGTGACGTACCCCTCGTGCAAGGTGTCAAAGAACTCCTGCACCTGAAGTTCCTCTGGCTCGACCTAGTTCGGGTCAAGGCCATGCACGTTGAAGTCCGGCATCATGGCGATGATCTCGTTCCGGCGAGAGTTGTTGCTCAGCGGGACCACTCCTGCCGGCAACTTGAACAAGGGCCCCTTGACGACCTTGCCGGCCTTCGCAGCAGCACTCGCGGCCATGCCGGTCCGCTCGACCTCGCCGTCACGGTTCACGTCGAGCTGGAAGAGCCGCTGGCAGAGATGGGTGTGCCTTATCACCGTGAGGTTGTCGTCGAGGCCGGGGCGGAGCCTCATGATGTCGGCGGTATTCGTGAAAAGCCAGGCCGGCCTCCCCTAGCATGCAGCGGAGCGATTCGGCGGCAGATGAAATCCGCCCCGATCATCTCGAGGGTGAGCCCGACCCCGGTTAGGCGAAGAATTCTAGTGGTGGCAACCGTAAGCTTCGCATCGTCGGCGTCGACATCGCTCCAGTCGCTTCTGCGGACCGGCGGCGCCTTGCGGACCCGGCAAAACTCCGGCGGGTCTTTCTCCTCAATCCAGCACCACCGGCCCCGCCTTTCTTCCCACCTCTCCTTCATGGCGCCCTCCGGGTACGCCCCCTTGGACCTTGGGATCCAGGTGACGCAACTGGAAATGGCGCCCCCCGGTTGGATCCGAGGGGTGAAGTAGTGGCGGAAGAGCGCCGTGTTGGGGTACACCCCGGCGAAGCCCTCACAGAGGTGCGCGAAAAGAGCCATGCACGCCACGGGATTCGGAGTAAAATCCAAAAGATGGAAGCCGTAGGTGTGCAGGACATGGTTGAAGAAATCGGAGAAGGGGGGACAGAGCCCACAGGAGAAGTAGTCGACAAAGAAAGGGTACCGATTTGGGGCGGCCGCGGTGCAGTTGGCGGGGATGACGCGTGTGGCTAGATGCCCCATCGTCTCTCCCCCCGTCTTCACCCCCACACGGGCTTGAAGTAATCCCGCAGTTCGATCGCGTCGACCGTCGACGGGAAGTAGGTGAGCTGCGTCCGTTGAGCCGCCAGCGCACTCTCCAGCGGCTCCGTCGCTCCGGTGTCCTTGGCCACTCCCTTGCCCTTGGTGGATTTGGGCGCCATGATGGCTGGGGGGAGCAAGAGAAGGAGGACGGTGGGGACGCGACGGCGGCGAGCGAAAGCAAGAACTCGAGAAGGAAGAAGAAAGGGGGCGGCGGCTCTGAGATTGGAAAAGATGCAGGGAAGGGGGTAAAGTGAGCAGCGCGCCCACGGTTATTCCCTTTTTACGGGGAAGGCGCGGGCCGCCTCCTTTCCCATTAACTGCGATGTGATGCATGCGTGCGGGAACCGCCCCACGCATGACCCCCACGTCACGCATGACCCTCCACGTCGCGCGCAGGTCGTGGGGAAGCACAGCGGACGGAAAATTACCGCGGTAGAATCCGCCCCTCCTGCCCGCGCACCGTTTTGGGCCTGGCCCAACAACGTGTCGCGCTTATGTGTGGCCCAGGCCTGGGGGCTCCTGTCAGCGTACAAAAGTAGGGGCACACCTTTGTACCCCTTTACTTGTGCACGGGCAGTCGGAGCCGCGCGCCACGGCAACCCGAAGTAAGGCAGAGGAAGGGAGCCGAAGCACAAGATGGCCGAGGCAACGCCAAGACCAAAGATACCAAAGGGCGAGAGGGCGAGGTGGACTCCCCCGGCAAGGCCCTTGCCGGGGCAGCCTCCGCGGCCCCGGCAAGAGCCTTGCTTGGGCAACTTGCCCGATGCTAACAGAGCGAGCGACCCGTGAGCCCACGGGTTCCAACTCAACCAACCACATTGGAACTAGGGCTCGGGAGGCACCTCCGTGGTAGCATGCAGATCTTTGTCAAGACCATAGAGATATAAGGTCAGATGAGAACCAGAAGATGGCGAACCTCGGCGGGATCCTTGCCGAGGAGACCCACAAGACCCCCGGCAAGCGCCTTGCCGGGGACGACTGCAGCACCACGGCAAGACCCTTGCCGGGACCCCGACAAGGCCCTTGCCGAGGGCGTCAGCGGGGCCACAGCCAGGCCCGTGTCGACCAAGACCCCACCGCCGTTTCCAAGCAGCTGGTAGCTCAACCAGCTGGGCAGGCACCTGCGTGGCGACGGGCGGCCTCTATGCCAACTCCGCAAGCACCTACGTGGCAGCATGCAGATCTTCGTGAAGACCCTACCACCGCGCCACCTCAGCTGCCTGCCTGCCTACATGGCGCCGCATGCATCGCTGGCACGGGCACGTGTCGAAGCGAAGTGGAGCGGCGACGGACGGGACGGGCCTCGTTCCCGTCCCTGATAAAGCTAAGGGACACCTAAGCCGTGCATTAAATGCGTCTTGTCCTGTAATACGAGCGATAAGCTCGCAGCACTGTAGGCCTTTCCACCTCCCGTGTGCCACTGTGGCAGCCCCTTTCGACTATAAAAGGAGGCCCATAGCGTACTGGAGGGGGATTCGGCTTTTTGGAACTACGCAGCCACCATAGCTAGTTCAGGAGCTCGAGAACACTCAATACATCCACCAAAGCAGGACTAGGGTTTTACGCATCCTCGCGGCCCGAACCTGGGTAAACGATCCTTGTGCGAACTGTTAATCCTGCTCTTCTCACAACCCCGCGCCCCGGCAACCGTCGTAGGGATTCTTGTGATCCCATAGGTGTCGTTTCCCACCGACACCTTTCTTCGTCAACAATTCTCGGTTAGCCTCGGTTGCGCCTATCTTTTTACTTCTTCACAAGATATGTGCTATTCTTGGAATGTCAATTTTTTTCTTAGCTTGCTGTTTTAATAAATACTTAGATCTTAAAGTTTTTGTCACGGGAACTACCACGGTGGGCTCGAAGACACGCGTTAACTCAACTCCAGCCCAGCCCAAACGGGAGAGAAGGCCCAACAGCCGCTACATCGGCCCAACCTGGAGCAAGTGAAGACCATATGTGTAGTGAGTGAGTGGAGTGCTAGGGTATCGTTGGATCAGAAACTTGACTCGGCCGCCGCTGCGCGTGTACCCTCCTCCCACCTCCTGGCTCTGCTTCACGATCCCTTTTCTTGCTGCTACCAGTTGGATCTTCCTGTACCAGTGAATTGAGTGGAACTAGTAGATTGATCAATTAAGAGTTAAGGTTCGCTACATCTGGTAACTGAGCCAAGAAATTCCCACCACTGCTGCCAATTCTTTTGCGTCGATGTGGGGAAATCCAAGACCCACAGCCTCCAGCAGATCATGGCGGATCTCGACCTGCAGAAGAAGATGGAGGAGGCGGCCCAGGAGATAAGCAGCATTGCGAAAGCCTTTCTCAGGATTCAGCAGTCCCTCGACAAGATCGAGCCCGCGGTGTCCAAGATGGAGCCCGTGCTCCAATCGCTAGAGCCGGTGGTCAACGAGCTCTCGATGTGGCAGCCGGGGGTCGATGAGGCAGTCGGGCGGCTTCAGGCTGATTTTAGCGACATCCGAGCACAGCTGACCAAGATAGCGCTCGGTGGCGACGCGAGGACGACGCCCCTTCCTGTGACGGCGGTGGATGCACCGCTGCTCGATCCAGCCGGGAGTGGTGATGGCCACTGCTGGAAATATGCCCTAGAGGCAATAATAAATTGGTTATTATTATATTTCCTTGTACATGATAATTGTTTATTATCCATGCTAGAATTGTATTGATAGGAAACTCAGATACTTGTGTGGATACATAGACAACACCATGTCCCTAGTAAGCCTCTAGTTGACTAGATCGTTGATCAATAGATGGTTACGGTTTCCTGACCATGGACATTGGATGTCGTTGATAACGGGATCACATCATTAGGAGAATGATGTGATGGACAAGACCCAATCCTAAGCCTAGCACAAGATCGTGTAGTTCGTTTGCTCAGAGCTTTTCTAATGTCAAGTATCATTTCCTTAGACCATGAGATTGTGCAACTCCCGGATACCGTAGGAATGCTTTGGGTGTACCAAACTTCACAACGTAACTGGGTGGCTATAAAGGTGCACTACAGGTATCTCCGAAAGTGTCTGTTGGGTTGGCACGAATCGAGACTGGGATTTGTCACTCCGTGTAAACGGAGAGGTATCTCTGGGCCCACTCGGTAGGACAGCATCATAATGTGCACAATGTGACCAAGGACTTGATCACGGGATGATGTGAGTTACGGAATGAGTAAAGAGACTTGCCGGTAACGAGATTGAACAAGGTATCGAGATACCGACGATCGAATCTCGGGCAAGTAACATACCGATTGACAAAGGGAATTGTATACGGGATTGACTGAATCCCCGACATCGTGGTTCATCCGATGAGATCATCGTGGAACATGTGGGAGCCAACATGGGTATCCAGATCCCGCTGTTGGTTATTGGCCGGAGAATGTCTCGGTCATGTCTGCATGGTTCCCGAACCCGTAGGGTCTACACACTTAAGGTTCGATGACGCTAGGGTTATAGGGAATAGATATACGTGGTTACCGAATGTTGTTTGGAGTCCCGGATGAGATCCCGGACGTGATGAGGAGTTCCGGAATGGTCCGGAGGTGAAGATTTATATATGGGAAGTCCTATTTTGGTCACCGGAAAAGTTTCGGGTGCTATCGGTAATGTACCGGGACCACCGGGAGGGTCCCGGGGGTCCACCAGGTGGGGCCACCAGCCCCAGAAGGCTGCGTGGGCCAAGTGTGGGAGGGGACCAGCTCCAGGTGGGCTGGTGCGCCCCCCACCAAGGCCCAAGGCACAGGGAGAGTGGGAGGGGGCAAACCCTAGGTCCAGATTGGCCTTAAGGCCCACCCTAGTGGCGCCCCCCTCTCTCCTCCCCTTGGCCGCACCCTAGATGGGTTTGGGGGCTGCCGCCACCCCTGGGGAGGGAACCCTATATGGGGGCGCAGCCCCTCCCCTTCCCCTATATATACTTGAGGTATTTGGGGCTGCAAACACAGGAGAACGTCTCTCTTTCGGCGCAGCCCTACCCCTCTCCCTCCTCCTCTCCCGCGGTGCTTGGCGAAGCCCTGCAGGATTGCCACGCTCCTCCATCACCACCACGCCATCGTGCTGCTGCTGGACGGAGTCTTCCCCAACCTCTCCCTCTCTCCTTGCTGGATCAAGGCGTGGGAGACGTCACCGGGCTGCACGTGTGTTGAACGCGGAGGCACCGTTCTTCGGTGCTTAGATCGGAATCAACCGCGATCTGAATCGCTACGAGTACGACTCCTTCATCCGTGTTCTTGCAACGCTTCTGCATCGCGATCTACAAGGGTATGTAGATGCACTCCCCTTCCCCTCGTTGCTAGATTACTCCATAGATTGATCTTGGTGATGCGTAGAAAATTTTGAATTTCTGCTACGTTCCCCAACAGCCACGGGCCCAGTGGCCATCGTGCTGCAACACCACCACGGGCCCTGCTGTTTGGGGGATCGCTCCTCCAAACGCCAGTCCTGGTCAATGGTACGTTCCGTACCCCCTTCCCTACGGTTCCAATTCCAAATCCTAGTGAGTTAGGCAGTTTCAGTGGAGTCCAAGGTGTTAGATCGGGCAATTCTCGGGCCGACTATCCCGAGTTTGATGGTGATAATCCCACGGGTTGGAGGATTTGTTGTGAGGCATATTTTCGTATTTGGGCAGTCGATCCATCCGTCTGGATTGATACTGTTGTGGTCAATTTCATGGGGGCTGCTGCCTTGTGGTTAGAATGGTCACAGGCACACATTAAATCTACTAATTGGGATCAGTTCGTTGGGTCTATCTTAGACAAATTTGGGAGGTGTGAATTTCAGCAGTTGCTTCGCAAATTTTCCAGGCTTAAACAACATGGGTCAGTCTTAGAATATGCAGAGCAGTTTAATGTAGCTATGCATAGTCTGTTAGCTTATCACAGTTCTTGGGATCCCTTGTTCTTTACCACACATTTTATGGATTGATTACATCATGATACTAAGGTTGTTGTTATTCTTCGTCGTCCCAAGGATTTGGAAACTGCTGTGGCTCTTGCTGAATTGCAGGAGGAGGTCATCGACATGGTGCGTCAGGACCAGGAGGCCGCGGCTGGGCAGAAGGGACAATCCTCGTCATCCAAGGGAGGTCGCTTCACGGCCAGACCACCTTTGCCAGTGGTGGTGCCTCCGGCGGGGGTTCCGTCTAAGGGATCGCCTTCCTCGGCAAGATTGGGTGGGACAAATGGCCGGCGCAGTCCAGATAATGCACGGATCCCCGTTGCCAATTCGCCAATGGACGACAAGCTCCACACACTGTGAGCCTACCGCAAGGCACGCGGGCTCTGTTTCACTTGTGGCGACCGTTGGGGTCCGGGCCATGTCTGTGCGGCCACGGTGCCATTACATGTTGTGGAGGAACTCGTGGGTTTGTTGACGCCACCCATGCCGCCAGAATCTCCGGCATCGCAGGACACTTCTGAGGATGATCTTTGCCTATTCCACTGCTGCATCCACAGGAACCGAAGCTCCAAAGGCCTTCCACATGCTAGGCACACTTAACGGCAAGACGTTGTTGATGCTGGTTGACTCTGGATCCTCCCATAGCTTTTTTAAGACTGGCATTGCAGAGTCTTGGCCTGAAGTTCAACCTATGGCACGACCCTTGCAAGTGAAGGTGGCTGATAGAGCCGTGACAAGCTGCACTATGGAAGTGCCGGTCTGTGAGTATCAAATACAAGGGCAATGATTCCGGTCTACTTTGAAGCTGTTCCCTTTGGGCAGTTACGACATGATTCTTGGGATGGATTGGCTGGAATCCAGAGGGATGATGACGGTGAACTGGGGCAGTTGTTCCTCCCAAGAACGCGATCATGCCAGAGTTTTCTACTCTGGACGATGACTTGCTGCAGTTACAGGTGCCTAGGGAGATCATGCAGCATCGCGTCACGCAACGTGGGATGCGTCAAGTCGAGCAAGTGTTGGTTCGCTGGTCCGGGTTCCCAGCTTCATTGGCGTCGTGGGAAGATGCAATTCCTCTCAAGTCTCGCTTTCTCAGGTCTTTGGCTTGGGGTCAAGCCAAATCTAAAGGGGAAGGAATGTCATGAGAACTACCACGGTGGGCTCGAAGACATGCGTTAACTCAACTCCAGCCTAGCCCAAACGGGAGAGAAGGCCCAACAGCCGCTACATCAGCCCAGCCTGGAGCAAGTGAAGACCGTATGTGTACTGAGTGAGTGGAGTGCTAGGGTATCGTTGGATCAGAAACTTGACTCGGCCGCAGTGGGACGTGTACCCTCCTCCCACCTCCCGGCTCTGCTTCTCGATCCCTTTTCTTGCTGCTACCAGTTGGATCTTCCTCTACCAGGGAATTGAGTGGAACTAGTAGATCGATCAATTAAGAGTTAAGGTTCGCTACAGTTTTAAATAAAAGAGAGTCCTCAAATAGCTACCCATTTACATAACTACTCGCTTGATCTTCACTTATATCTTTTTGGAGTAGTTTGTCTTTTACTCTTGTGCCTCACCTATATCCTATGAGTAAATTGTTGAATGAATTGAATATCATGAAATTGAAACTATATGTTCATATCATGCCTAGTGGTAGCTTCACATTGGGTTTAGAAAGTGAAATCTTTTTAAGCTTGACAATCACAATATTGGTCATACAAGCAATTCATGAATGATTACTATAAGGAAGAGAACTTTCACATGCAAATATATTATCTTGGAAATCTTCTATGATTGTGAATACCCATTAATTATTTTCAAACTTGAGCAAATTAGTTGAAGTTGGACAAGGAAGACAACGTAATGAGTTATGTTTGGGTATATGTGCATAGAACTTATATTATTATGGATCCTCCAACATGTGGTATTTTCCTAGGATCTTTTGCTAGCCAACAATTCGTACTAAGTACAGATACTACTTGTGCATCCAAAAACCCTTAAACCCAGTTTATTGCCATGAGTGTCCACCATACCTACCTATGGATTGAATAAGATCCTTCAAGTAAGTTGTCATCGGTGCATAGAGCAATAAAAATTGCTCCTAAATATGTTTGATCTTTTATTGTAAGGGAAAATTGAGCATTGTACGAACTTGTGATGGCAAAGTAATAAAAGCGACGGACTGCATAATAAAGGTTGCTATCATAAGGGGCAATATAACGTGATGTTCCTTTGCATTAAGAGCTTGGGCATCCAAATAAAAAGCGCATGACAACCTCTGCTTCCCTCTGTGAAGGGCCTATCTTTTTTACTTTTTCGTATTTACTTTTATGCAAAGTGTCAATAGTATGAATTCTCATTTCAACCTCAACTATTCACTAGTTGGCAAGCATCATGTGGTGAGGAAAGATCTAGGCACATATGACCAGTCAAATATATTTGATCATGAATTATTATTGTTGACAATTATCTCTATGATAAATGAGTTGGGAGGCAAAATATTAAACCCCTGTCTTTCTCTTTGTTCGATGGATGCCATTTGTACTAAGAATATGCTTTGAGTACTAGCAATCATAGAAGACTACACTAGTACAGCGAGCTCCTAAAAAAACCGTTTAAAACCCCTTTCCGCGACGGCATTTGGAACCGTCTCCAAGTGAGTGTGGGCAATAGGCGGGTCCTTCCCACACGACCCAGAAACCGTCGGGGATATGCCCTCCTGGCACACACGTTCGGCAAAATGAGGTCGTGTGCGACCGGCGAGCGCTCAAATACGAAAATACGTACACTAGAGCTAAAAATACAATTATACGGCGAAATTATTTCTGGTCGCAAGTACATCCCACATAGTTAGTCCCTGCTAAACGTTTCCGTTCATATGTACATCCCACACAGTCGCTCGAAGGAAAACGTTTCCGTTCAGAAGTACATCACACACAATTTTTCCCGTTAAATCACTTGCGTTATTGAATATATCACACACAGTCCATGGAAGAAACTGTGTGGCAAAGGCTGTCCATCACACACAGTTTTCATGTGGTAAACGTTTGCGCAAGGTGGCCTAACGCAAACAGTTTTCAAGAGAAAGTCGTGTGTGATTGTTCATTGATCCAACATGGTTTATTCCTAGAAACTGTGTGCGTTTCCTGCGGTCATCGCCCACGGTATTTTTTTAACAACCGTTTGCAATAGCAAAACCCAATTAGCAGGCTAATTCACCACTAGCAGGCTAATTATTTGATTATTCATAATCCATTTGTTAATCTAATTGACAGTTCATATTAAGCACACAATATATTTCATTTTCATAATTGAAATACATCAGAGTACAGCATCATATAGCTTCAGCACTCAGCTACCCCATTACACAACTACACCAGGACCAAGTTTCACATGCAACATCTATAACCTTTCGAAATTAGCATCATAGATGGTACATAGACAGATGTATCTCATCTGGAAAACTGCTGAAGCAGAAGGTGAATATTGAGCCTTCATTGATGTTGAAGGTCTTTGTAACTTTAGGCCAGTCCCTGTGGATGGTTGACCGTCCATCCTTCGTCCTCTTTAGGAACACTTCTATATTGAACCGTGGGTGTTGTATGAATACCTTCCTCGCCTCCTGACCATAGAGGTGGTTTGAGAGGTAATCATCAGTGAACTGCTTTGGAAAGGCCTGAAAACAAGGATGTGCATAAATATCTTCTCTATATTAGAAATGGGGCAAAGGAATTAAAAAGGCAAGGTATAATAGTTAGTACCATCCTTTAGTGAACTGATGTCTTCTTCATTGTGCAGACAAAGATCTTGTTGTTTTTTGTCGCTAATTTCTTTATCCTAACAATCTTTCTGAGTTTCTTGACTTGACTGATATTCATGGACAACTCATTTCCCCATATGCAAAAAGGGTCGAACAGTGGGTCAAAACCTCTGACAGCAGCACTACTAGGAAAAGGCCTACTAGTGGCGCACCAGTTTTGCCTACTAATGGCGCACTACTGGTGCGCCACTAGTACCACGCCACTAGTATTTTTTACTAATGGCGCACCAGTGGTGCGCCATTAGTATCTGGTATACTAATGGCGCACCACTAGTGCGCCATTAGTATAGGCCACGGTGCGCCATTAGTATAGGCCACTGGTGCGCCATTAGTATAGGCCACGGTGCGCCATTAGTATTTTTGAATTTTGAAGGCGGGAAAATAGTAGTGGCGCACCGTCGAACCCCCATGGTGCGCCATTGCTATTTTTGAATTTTGAATTTGGATCTGGATCGCGATTTTTTTGCCCATTTTTTGCTCGTTTTTTTGCACGATATTATTTCAAATTTTGTTCCCGTTTTTGGATCTTGTACGTTCTTTTGCCGTGTTCTTTTGCCGGAGAGGAGTTCGCCGGAGAGGAGGAGGAGGAGGTGACCGGAGAGGCGCTCGCCTACATCGCCGGAGAGGAGGAGGAGGTCGCCGGAGAGGAGTTCACCGGAGCATCGGAGAGGGGGAAGGAGAAACCATGAGGGGATGGGAGGAGAGGAGGGAGGAGGAGCTCACCGGAGAGGAGGGAGGAGGAGGTCACTGGAGATGAGGGAGGAGGAGCTCACCGGGAGAGGAGGGAGGAGAAACCGTGAGGGGAGGGGAGGGGAGGAGAGGAGGGAGGAGGAGGTCGCCGGAGAGGAGCAGGAGGAGGTCGCCGGCGAGGAGGAGGGTAGTATGGTGGAGGAGAGAAGGGAAGATGGAGTGGAGGAGAGGAGGAGATGGAGTGGAGGAGAAGAATGAAGAGGTAAGGAGGAGAGGACACGCCCAGCCATATATACGGCATAGTAATGGCGCACCGTGGGCAGGTGCGCCATTACTATATATTTTTTTTGATTTATTTTGAATTTTGAAGGCGGGAACATACTAATGGCGCACCATGGGCAGGTGCGCCATTAGTAACTTTTTTTATTTTATTTTGATTTATTTTGAATTTTGAAGGCGGGAAGATAGTAATGGCACACCATGGGCAGGTGCGCCATTAGTAAGTTTGAATTTTTTTGCCTCTCCAGATCTTAAAAGCCCCGTATCTTTTTTCTGTTAGGTTTTTGAGGATTTTGAAAATGTTTAACGAGGTTCCCCCGGTTAAATTCGGATGTAACTTTTCGAGTAGATGATTTTTCATATAAAAAACTTTTTCATCCGAGTTCGTATGCGAAAGTTATGCCCATTTTTACAAATTCTCGAGAGATTTTGCAAAAAAGTCGAAAATTCATGTTTGTAAATTTTGCTAACAACTACACCACATATCACATGGGAATCTTATTTTCTTTTATTTTTTGACATTTCTATCATTTTCTTTTTTTTGAAACTAAAAAGGCG
>NC_057814.1:17125900-17158270 GCF_018294505.1 Triticum aestivum | reverse complement strand
CTAGTTACTAGTAATGGCGCGCCATCCCACGGTGCGCCATTAGTAGTTTAAAAATAAGAATAAAAAAATTTGAAAAAAAATTTGAAACATAATTACTAATGGCGCACCGTGGGAGTGGTGCGCCACCATCCCACGGTGCGCCATTAGTAGTTTTGAAAAAATTAAAAGAAAATTTACTAATGGCGCACCGTGGATGTGGTGCGTCATTAGTATTTGCACACTAATGGCGCACCAACACATGGTGCGCCATTAGTATTTAGTAATGGCGCACCACATGTACAGTGTGCCATTAGTGTTCATATTGGCTATAGCTGTTTTTGTAGTAGTGCAGGACCTACATGTGCAAGACCAAATTTTTAAAAACCTAAATATTAGAATGGTTCCTGCAATTGCACAATAATGTGTTATTAGATAACGGACCATGCACGTGCTAACCTCGATTGTAAACCTCAGTGCTTCCCATTGTTTCCCTGCAACACATATAAGGTAGTTAGTCATCAGGTTAAGTAAGGATTCGCATGCTATCAGTAAAATATGTTGATGAAAAATAATCACATTGCAGATTCATCAAATTAATTCAAGCCACACGGAAAACCCATTTACCCAAACCAAGCATGATTGAGAACTAGGAAATATAGCACTTATATATGTTTCTCATGTATTAAGTGCAGCCAAATTCGGTTTATTCCTCACATGCATAACAATACAAAATTCTACCCACGACAATTGGACATCGCATTGCAGAATTGAACCAAGCAGTTAACTAAACACCACAACAAATGAACCAAACATTAACTGAGCACCACATTGCACAATCTAACATTGAACCAAGTAGTTAACTAAACAACACAACAAATGAACCAAACAATAACTGAGCACCACATTGCACAATATAACATACTCCTAATAGAAGATCAGACAGTTAACCAAACAGTTAACTACAGCCAATTGTAGCAATTGTATTTGTTTCTCATGTATTTACTACAGCCAAATTCAATTTATTCCTCACATGGTATACAATAACAGAATGCACCCACAATTTTGTAAAGATAAATTCGATTTATTTCTCACATGGAAGACAATACAAAATTGCAGCCTGAAGAATTGAACATCACATTTGCAGAACTGAACAAAACAGTTAACTGAAGACGACAACTAATTAACAAAACAGTTAATAAGTGAGCACCACACTGCACGACATATAGAACATATACACTAGAGCAACAGATTGCATGCTAAAATTAGGTAGCACAATTCACTAGAATTTGTGAAGGAAAGGCAGGAGCAGCACACGCAACGGGTAAACCGAGCATGCTTAACCGGCGTAGCTAGCAAATGGCAAGGTGCTCCTTCAAGATCTGGGGGTCGGCACGAATGGCAGCCATCACGACCTCATCCGCGCGTGCGGCCGCGATTTGCTTCTCCGCTGCCAATGCTCCTTGAGGTCCTGGCTATACTGCGTGCACCATGGCTTAGGCCGGCTCTTATTTGGTGGAGGGGTCGGTGATTTGGGTGGAAGGTGTCGCGCTTGCGCCGGCGGTAGGGGCATGTGGGATTACCTGCCTGGATAGGCGAGGCCGAGGAGCGTGAAGGAGGGTCGCCGGCGAGGAGGCGGCGGCGCTGCAAGCAAGGAGTGAAGGTTTCAACTTGGAAAGGAAGGCGGAAAGAGGGGAAATGCGGCTTTTGGTAAGGGAGAGGGGGCGGGGTGGTAGATATTTCCGCGGAAGCCGAAAATTTGGAATCGCTTCAGCCAAAAAACTGGCGCGCAAAGTGTCATCAGACTGGGTCCCTTATTCAGAACTGTGTACGATATGTGAACATCACAAACGATTCAGATAGCTTAACCCGTGTGTTCAGTTTGAACATCAAAAATTTTGGTTCGAATTTCCCTGGTTACAGTGGTCATCCACGTTATTGAATAATTTGGGTACACAAAGGAGACTAACTTCATAATCGAGAAAGTTCAACAATTAAACAGAGCTAGCTGACCTAAACATTACTGTAACAAATTAAAGTCTGGCGCTCTTAATAAAAAAACAAAGAGTACTACTACGGCTGGTGCATGTCAATCTTCGCCGCTGCCTCCATGTCCATCTCGTGCCCGACGGTCTCCTGGGGAAGGGGCTCCATGGCATCAATAGCACCATACTCGGCAAGCATCTCGCCATCCGTGTCCGCCTTATCTTTGGAAAAGGCCGCCACGAGCTGGGCGTGGGCGGACGCCATGTGGGCTCTGGCGGGCTCCGTCGTGGCAAGGTACGCCGCGCAGGAATGGACGGCTGCTCGAACTCTCTCGGCGATTGCCAGCTCTTCGGCCGTGGGTTGCCGACCGTTGTCAGAGAAGCTTCATTCGATTTGTGCGGTGACCACCTCTACCTGGGTGTGGACGGCCTCGACATGGTAGTGGGTGGCCTCCAGTAGGGCTAAGGCCGCCGCTGCGGAATGGACAGCTGTTGTGCCGCTCTCGCCAGTTGCTATCCCTGAGGCAGATGCTGCTGCCGCCGCTTGAGAAGCAACAGCGGCCGTTTGGGCTGCCTTGGCCGCCCGGACGCAGACTGCGGTCGCCCTCACAATACTTGTTAGCACGCGCCCGGTGGCTGCGGCCGCACTCTCGCCGGAGTGGGCTGCCGAAGTTGCCCTCACGATGTGGGTCCACGTCCCCATCTTTCACCGGCGACGAATGAACAGTGAAATGATATTTGGGGAGTGAGCTAGCTAGTGTGCTTGACACACCAGTTGTGTACTGTAGCCGACGCACCTTCTCTCGTAAGGCATGGGCGTACTATACAACGACGGTGCTCCAAGATATTTTGTGCTGCATCTCACACGGTTGGTGATAATAAACTATGTGCGATCTACTTGATTTATCGTCTTGATCATTTGAATTACGTAATGGGGTCATAGCTACAAAGGATGGTGTTTGAATTGCTAGAACTTTTATCTGCAGTGAACATGCAACTATAGGTGTGTCGTCAAAAAATTTGGAATTATTCAGGGTTCGTTTGTACATTTTTATACATTAACTGGGTTTTCCAGGCATTTTATGCACATAATTCAAATTTGAACTACATGCACATGCTCCAGTGCATATAAACTTATTGAAAAATCAAATATGTGTCCTTGGTTGCACGCTTAGGTCCCATGCAAGAAACGGGAATGAATTTCAAACACCCTACCACCGTCACTCGGCCGCAAACATTGAGATACATGGTTTTTAAATTCTAGTAAATCCAAAACTCGTCTGGAATTCATGAAACTTGGCATGATATCATGTAGCGGCATCAACATGCCATGGTAAAAATTTTGTCCCATTTGGGGCAGGTTTGGGTATATGCTTCTCACAAACCGGAGGATCTCACAACAAGCATGATGGTTCTCGGTAGGGAACGTCCCACCTTTGGGGACGAAACGATATCCATTGCCTCTTATTGCTTCCAATTTTTTTTCTCGTGTCAACATAGAACAACATGAGTGTTGTGTGAATTTTTGTGGTTTTTCGGGGTTCGTTTGGACATTTCTATGCATTAATTAAGTTTTCAATGCATTTATGTGCATAATTCAAATTTGAACTACATGCACATGCTCTAGTGCATATAAATTGGTTGAAAAATCAAATCTGTGTCCTTGGGTGCATGCTTAGGTCCCATGCAAGAAATGGGAATGAATTTCGAACACCAGGGCACCGTTGATTGCCGGCAAAACATTGATATGCCTAGTTTTTAAATTCTAGTAAATCCAAAACTCGTCTGACATTCATGAAACTTGGCATGCTATCAGGGAGCGGCATCAACATGCCGTGGTACAAATTTGGTCCCATTTGGGGCAGGTTTGTGTATATGCTTCTCACAAACTGGAGCTTCTCACAACAAGCATGATGGTTTTCGGTACGGAACGTCCCACCTTTGGGGATGAAACGATATCCATTGCCTCTTATTGCTTCCAATTTTTTTCTCGTGTCAACATGGAACAACAGGAGTGTTGTGTGAATTTTTGTGATATTTCGTGGTTCGTTTGGACATTTTTATGCATTAACTGAGTTTTCAATGCATTTATGTGCATAATTCAAATTTGAACTACATGCACATGCTCTATTGCATATAAATTGGTTGAAAAATCAAATCTGTGTCCTAGGGTGTATGCTTAGGTCCCATGTATGAAATGGGAATGAATTTCAAACACCAGGGCACCGTTGATTGCCGGCAAAACATTGAGATGCATGGTTTCTAAATTCTAGTAAATCCAAAACTCGTCTGAAATTCATGAAACTTGGCATGCTATCATGGACCGGCATCAACATGACGTGGTACAAATTTTGTCCCATTTGGGGTAGGTTTGGGTATATGCTTCTCACAAACCGGAGCTTCTCACAGCAAGCATGATGGTTTTCGGTAGGGAAGGTCCCACCTTTGGGGACGAAATGATATCCATTGCCTCTTATTGCTTCCAATTTTTTTTTCTCGTGTCAACATAGAACAACAGGAGTGTTGTGTGAATTTTTTTGATATTTCGGGGTTCGTTTGGACATTTTTATGCATAACAGAGTTTTCAATGCATTTATGTGCATAATTAAAATTTGAATTACATGCTCATGCTCCAGTGCATATAAATTGGTTGAAAAATCAAATCTGTGTCCTTGGGTGTATGCTTAGGTCCCATGCAAGAAATGGGAATGGATTTCGAACACCAAGGCACCGTTGATTGCTGGCAAAACATTGAGATGCCTGGTTTTTAAATTCTAGTAAATCCAAAACTCGTCTGAAATTCATGAAACTTGGCATGCTATCATGGAGCGGCATCAACATGGCGTGGCACAAATTTTGTCCCATTTGGGGTAGGTTTGGGTATATGCTTCTCACAAACCGGAGCTTCTCACAACAAGCATGATGGTTTTTGGTAGGGAACGTCCCACCTTTGGGGACGAAACGATATCCATTGCCTCTTATTGCTTCTAAATTTTTTTCTCATGTCAACATAGAATAACTGCAGTGTTGTGTGAATTTTTATGATTTTTCGGGGTTCGTTTGGACATTTTTATGCATTAACTGAGTTTTCAATGCATTTATGTGCATAATTCAAATTTGAACTACATGCACATGCTCCAGTGCATATAAATTGGATGAAAAATCAAATCTATGTCCTTGGGTGCATGCTTAGGTCCCATGCAAGAAATGGGAATGAATTTCAAACACCAGGGCACCGTTGATTGCTGGCAAAACATTGAGATGCCTGGTTTTTAAATTCTAGTAAATCCAAAACTCGTTTGAAATTCATGAAACTTGGCATGCTACAATGGAGCAGCATCAACATGCCGTGGTACAAAATTGGTCCCATTTGGGGCAGGTTTGTGTATATGCTTCTCACAAACCGGATCTTCTCACAACAAGCATGATGGTTTTCGGTAGGGAACGTCCCACCTTTGGGGACGAAACGATGTCCATTGCCTCTTATTGCTTTCAAATTTTTTTCTCATGTCAACATAGAACAACAGGAGTGTTGTGTGAATTTTTGTAATTTTTCGGGGTTCGTTTGGACATTTTTTGGATTAACTGAGTTTTCAATGCATTTATGTGCATAATTCAAATTTGAAGTACATGCACGTGCTCCAGTCCATATAAATTGGTTGAAACATCAAATCTGTGTCCTTGGGTGCATGCTTAAGTCCCATGCAAGAAATGGGCATTTATTTCAAACACCAGGGCACCGTTGGTTGCTGCCAAAACATTGAGATGCCTAGTTTTTAAATTCTAGTAAATCCAAAATTCTGTTAACCATTCACGTGACGCCACGTGTCTTGGTTTTAATGGCTGTAGGAGGTGCCGTGCGGACAGCTGCTTGACCTTGACTGAACGGGAGGCGTGTGATCGCCGTCCGGTGCGCACGCTGACCGAGAGGTGTGCAAGCTGTCTCGTGTGCGCAGGCTCACCGGGAAGCGTGCGAGCTGTACGCTGCGTAGGCTCACTGGGAAGCGAGCCCTTTGACTTCCATGGCCGCCCGCCTTGCTCGCATCATCTCCATTAATGGCGCCCAAGCAGCAGTTTAATTTACTTTTTAAATATAAAACACTCATCACAAACGTTTTAGTTAGAACACCCGGCAGTCGGCAGACGATGGGGTGGCGGCCACGACCACAACCTCCCGCCTTCAGGCCACGGTGGCGGAGCAGGTGATGGCCACAGTGGCCGGCAATGGGGTGGCGGCCACGAGGGCCACCTCCCGCCTTCGGGCCGCGACGGCGGAGCGGGAGATGGCCCTGGCTTTCAACGGTGGTGTGGCGGCAACGGCGGCCGGCAACAGCTGTCGACGAGTAGCGGCGGCGGAGCATGTGGTGGGTGTTTCGCGCACACCCAACAGGGACGCCATGCACACTACACTACACTGGGGACTGCGCCGCCGCCGCGGTGTAGCCTCCCAGCTGGAGCTGTCCTCTGATGACGGCAGAGTGGCTGAGCGACGACGGACCGGGGCCATTGGTGATTGTGCTACAGGGAGGGAGGGGAAAATCCGACGCAGGACTCGCCGGCCGTGAGGGTTTTTATAGCAGGCCGGTAAGCATTGGGATTTTGGGGGATTTCACCGAGTCGGGCGGCTTGCACGGGAACTTGCGAGGTTGCGTGGGAACGGGCTCACCGACGATTCATTGGCGCCATCGTTTGCCAAAAAGAACGCCCCCGCGCGCTGCACAAGCTTGCGCTGTAAGCCGTCTGCGGCAGCAGGGTGACAAGACGTGCGAGAGGAGGACAAGAGGACACGTACACATATAGTTAATAAAAAATGTTTGCGATTTAATTACCTACTATACCCCGTCCTGGTTTATAAGTAGGATTTAACTAATAAAATACGAATGCATGTCGCCATAGATTATATCGTTGGAGTCGTATTTGAACATAGTTTCCAGCTATACAATTTTTGTAACATGCATTAACACTTTTTTGGTTAAATTTAAGGTTATACACCAGCAGGCGTTTGCCCGCAACACACACGGCTTATTCCATCACAAACAGCTCTGATGGATCAACTGTCTGCCACATATCGCACACGCAACTCTAATATGATTCATGCTTGATGTCTCCGACATCGCTCGCACAGTTCGTCTTATTTGCCACGTATCACTGTGTCGTCCTCTGCTCGCATCCCTCGGCAAGCTCTGCTCGCCGTTAGGCGCCGCGGCGCACTGTGCTCACCGTTAGGCACCGCGACGCGCTCTGTCGCATCCGTTGGCGCGCTCTGCTCGCGTCCATCTGCGCGCTCGGCTTGTGGATAGCTTTTCCTTGAGGCGACCGCGTAGCGCTCTGCTCGCGTCCCTTCGCGCGCGCTCTGCCAGCGGTTGGGCGTGCGCACGATCACGTCGGGGGGCCCATATGCATGCGGTTGCGCCGCGCGCGTTGCCACGCGATGCAGTTACGTGCGGCACGATGGAGTTACGCGCTGCAAATTAGAACTGCCATCAGGGCCTGCCAATATTCCTAGTCGTCCGGCTTCCCCTTTAATTCCCGTGGCCATTATAACCTTAGTCTCTTCAACCTTTCGGTCGCGCCCCACAACACAACAAGCACACCCACGACGACACATAGAGAGGGGATGTCCGGCGGCGCTCCAATGGAGTTCGGCGAGCATAGAGTGGAGATCCATGTGAGGGAGACGGATCTCTCGGTGGTGTACACCATCGACCTAGCCATGGTGGACGACTACATCAACAGCGTTGAGCAGTTGCTTGCTGGAGACAAGTACAAGGTGGTCGGCATCGACCTCCAGTACAGCGCCGGTCGTCCCGGCATAGATCAGAAGGTTGTCATCGCCCAGTTGTGTGTGCACCATCATGTCCTCATCTACCACTATTGCATGGCCACAGAGCCTTGCGGCCGTTTCAACAGGTTTGTCAACAGCACCGACTACAAGTTCGCCATGTTGGATACCAAAGACGATGTAAAAGCGCTCAGTGTTACGGGCTTGGCCTGCAAGAACCTTGTCGAAATCCATGACCACTACAGGGTCTGGGGAAGCACGAAGCAGGACTCCCTGGTCGAACTCGCTGAGGGAGTCTTGGATTAGGGGGTCCTCGGACAGCCGGACTATATCCTTTGGCCGGATAGGACTCTCCTCGGCGTGGAAGGCAAGCTTGGCAATACGGATATGTAGATCTCCTCCCTTGTAACCGACTCTGTGTAACCCTAGCCCCCTCCGGTGTCTATATAAACCAGAGGGTTTTAGTCCGTAGGACAACAACAATCATACCATAGGCTAGCTTCTAGGGTTTAGCCTCTACAATCTCGTGGTAGATCAACTCTTGTAATACTCATATCATCAAGATCAATCAAGCAGGAAGTAGGGTATTACCTCCATCGAGAGGGCCCGAACCTGGGTAAACATCGTGTCCCCCGCCTCCTGTTACCATCCGCCTTAGACGCAGAGTTTGTGACCCCCTACCCGAGATCCGCCGGTTTTGACACCGACATTGGTGCTTTCATTGAGAGTTCCACTGTGCCGTCACCATAAGGCTTGATGGCTCCTTCGATCATCGGCAACGATGCGATCCAGGGTGAGGTTTTCCTCCCCGGACAAATCTTCATATTCGGCGGCTTCGTACTGCATGCCAATTCGCTTGGCCATCTGGAGCAGATCGAGAGCTACGCCCCTGGCCATCAGGTCAGGTTTGGAAACTTGAACTATAGTGCAGACATCCGCGGAGACTTGATCTTCGACGAATTCGAGCCCATGTCAGGTGCACCGCACAATCGCGACGGGCATGATTTAGCTCTGTCGTCGGACAGTGTTCGGGAGATCACACCTGCAACTACTCCGTCCCTCAAT
Source organism: Triticum aestivum (assembly GCF_018294505.1). Lineage (NCBI taxonomy): Eukaryota > Viridiplantae > Streptophyta > Magnoliopsida > Poales > Poaceae > Triticum > Triticum aestivum. The sequence goes on along the minus strand of NC_057814.1, from coordinate 17,149,462 downwards.
CCAGAACAAATTGCGCCATCTGAGGATGGGTGGGTGGACCCCGCCACGGAGGCCGCACACTCAGCGGCGATAGAGCCGAATACTGACTTCACCTCCTCCGAGACCTGTGTTGCCGAACCGTTGAATTCGTCCCCGGCCATGGACTCCGAGCTGCCTGCGTCCGTGCCTATCGAATCCGATTGGGCATCGATCATGGAGTTTACCTCCGTGGATATCTTTCAGCACTCGCCCTTTGGCGACGTGCTAAACTCGTTGAGGTCTCTCTCCCTGTCAGGAGACCCTTGGCTAAACTATGACCAGCTAGAATGGGATGCGGACGACGAAGAAATTCGCTCCCCACCCACCACCCACTTAGTAGCCACTGTCGGCAATTTAACCGACATGCTCGACTTCAGCTCCGAAGACATCGACGGTATGGACGACGATGCAGGAGACGAACAAGAACCACCGCCCACAGGGCGCTGGACTGCCACCTCATCATATGACAATACATGGTGGACACCCCCAAAGAAAACAATGACGAGGAACGGAAGGATGCAGCGAAGGATAGCTCCCTCGAGAAGCAACCAAAGCGACGGCGTAGGCGCCGCTCCAAATCCCGCCTCGGCAAAAACAGCAATAACAGCGCAAGAGAAAATAACACCCCAGTCGACTCCAGAGGAAACGATGACCACATTGACCCAGCGATAGAGTAGGATGAACCAGCGAACGGCGAACATAGTACGGATCCGCTGTCCGAACACGGAGACGCCGAGGATAAAGCTCATCAACCTCCCTCCGGAGAGGAAAACAGTCCAGACGAGGATGCACGCATCATCCCGGAAAGGCACTTGGAACAAGAGAACCTCCGCAGAAGGCTTATTGCCACCGCGAGGAGTCTGAAGAAGCAGAAGCAAAGGCTTAAGGCCGCGCAGAATATGCTCAACAGTAGATGGAACAAAGTGCTTGACACTAAAGAAAAGTATGGTGGCAGTCGCCACACAAAGAGCTATCCAAAGCGCAAGTTGTTGCCCGAATTCGATGATGAGGCCTTAGAGCCCACACAGCTGAAAAATAAAACGGCCGACAGGTCGGATCGACCACCTCGTGGCCGCGGTAGAGCGGCTAACGAGACCGCACATAAGTCAACACACGACCCACGCGAGGACACACATCAAAAGGCCGGCGTGACCATATCCATCTACGGATCTAGGAAGCGCGCTCCGGCGCATAATCGAAACCGAACACTACAACCGTCAGAACGCCATGACACATCCAAATACAAGGGTGCCGCGCACCCCCTATGTTTCACCGATGAGGTGCTGGATCACGAATTTCCAGAGGGATTCAAACCCGTGAACATAGAGGCCTACGACGGAACAACAGACCCTGGGGTCTGGATTGAGGACTTCATCCTCCATATTCATATAGCTCGCGGAGACGATCTCCACGCCATCAAATACTTGCCCCTCAAGTTGAAAGGACCAGCTCGGCACTGGCTGAAGAGCCTCCCCAAAAATTCAATTGGAAGTTGGGAGGAGCTTGAGAATGCTTTTAGGGCTAACTTTCAAGGGACCTATGTCCGACCTCCGGATGCAGACGATTTAAGTCATATAATTCAACATCCCGGAGAGTCAGCTCGAAAGCTTTGGAACAGATTTCTCACTAAGAAGAACCAAATCGTCGACTGCCCGGACGCCGAAGCCTTAGCAGCTTTCAAACACAGCGTCCGAGACGAATGGCTCGCCAGACACATCGGCCAAGAAAAACCAAGGACAATGGTAGCCCTAACAAGCCTTATGACCCGCTTTTGCGCGGGCGAAGATAGCGGGCTGGCCCGTAGTAGCACCAGCCACCCAGGCACATCTGAAGTCAGGGATGGTAATGGAAAACCACGACGTAATAAAAGCAAGCGTCGGAATAACGAAGATAGCCCAGACAACACAGTGGTAAACGCCGGATTTAGGGGCTCTCTACCCGGTTAGCGGAAAAAGCCTTTCAAAGGCAACAGAGATGGTTCGTCCATCCTAAACAAGATTCTAGACAAATTATGTCAGATTCATGGCACCTCCGATAAACCTGCAAATCACACCCATATGGAATGCTGGGTGTTCAAGCGGGCCGGCAAGTTAAATGCCGAACACAAGGGGAGGGATACACCAAGTGAAGACGAGGACGAGCCTCGCCAGCAAAGCACTGGGGGACAGAAAAAATTCCCACCAGAGGTCAAAACAGTGAACATGATTCACGTGACGAAGAGGAGAAGAAAACATGCACTCCGAGACATACGTGTCGTAGAGCCCGTCACCCCTAGGTCCAACCCTTGGTCGGCCCGCCCGATCACTTTTGATCGCAGGGATCATCTGACAAGTATCCGGCACGGAGGGTTGGCTGCCTTGGTGCTAGACACAATTATCGACGGATACCATCTCACCCAAGTCCTCATGGACGGCGGCAGTAGTCTCAATCTGATATATCAGGACACAGTCCGCAAAATGGGGATAGACCCGACAAGAATCAGCCACAGTAATACTACCTTTAAAGGAGTAATACCAGGCCCAGAGGCCCGCTGTACGGGCTCTCTAGTACTAGAGGTTGTATTCGGTTCTCCCGACAACTTCCGAAGTGAAAAGTTAACCTTCGACATCGCTCCATTCTGAAGCGGCTATCAAGCACTACTCGAAAGAACAACTTTCGCTCGTTTTAATGCAGTACCGCATTACGCTTCTCTTAAGCTTAAGATGCCCGATCCACATGGCATCATCACAATTAGCGGAAATATTGAGCGTTCCACGCGCACGGAAGAACGTGTGGCGGCTTTAGCAGCCGAACACTAAACGACCTCTCCAACCAGAATAAATGATCGGTCGTCAAGACCGCGGACACGGCTAGACGAGTCCGGCGCATCACTAGCTGTAACAGCTTAGTCAAAAATGAGATTGGTTTGATGGATATACCCCCATAGGCGGTACCAGGCGCTTCCCGCACGTAAAAAGGACTACAGTTCGGCTCGACCTTACTTATCTTGAATTTTAATGGTTTATAGAGAATAACCAATTTTTCGCACGACAACTTTCACCTAAGTTCTTCTCTTTTACAGATGATAATCGTGCTGCACCCTTCGAGGATACGGCACAACGGAAACACAGGCGCAGACGTGCAGCAGGGCCCCGCTCAAAGGTTTCTTTTTTAGATTAAGACCCTGTGTAAACCTTTTTTACTGTCTCTTGTTGTTTCACATCCACCGGATACTCAGTATAACCGAGAGGGATGCTGACATTATTGGCATTTCGCCACGTCAGAATAATGCACGTACCTGGACACTTGCGGTTCATTATCAAGGGCGTCACTCAGCCCGGCATATGTTGTAAAGACCGAATACCTTAGGGAGTGTTCGGCGTCGTGAGTTTGGCCTTGTATGCATCAGCTCCGAATCATGTCTTTGGTCAAATGTTGGGTTTGCCCGGCTCCCGCGTTCTGCTACCTTACGTTCCGCTCTATCAGCTAAGGTGGCACCGGGAGAACTACTGCGATTGTGCCCTGGTTCACCCAGACGAGCACCTCAGTAGAGAAAGCCGAAAACTGACTGTCATGATAAAGCGTGAGACTGGTCAACCACTCGATGACTCATCGGAATTTTCGGGATTCCTCCGCGTTAACGAAGGACCAGTTTCCCCGGTCATGTACATATGCGCACCGTATTCGGATAGCCGCGGAAATATCAGGGGCTATATCGTAGCCCCACTATCAAACTCCTATGGTTAAGTGAAAGTGTTAAAGCAATATAGTCTGATTGCCTCGTTCGCCGCGCTACCACCTCCTTCATGGACCAAGACGTTGGATCAAGTGTGAAGACGCGCTTTTGCGAACACCCCCGCATTATATGCGTGGGGGTTGAAGCCGACGACTGCAAACTTTCGGTATATATATATACATACATAAACGACCGCACAGGAGGCATAATAATACTTTCAGGCAAAAGTATAAACACAGCCTTTATAATTCAAATAACATTGTTCTTACAATTGGGATACATGTCACTAGAACATGATACTCCTCGAGCACTGAGCCTCTATTAAACGAGCGCCTTCTAAGGCTTCTTCAAAATAGTGCTCAGCCGGTACCCGGCCTACCGCCGAGCTCTGGGATGCAATAGCGGTGGCCTCCATCTCCGCCCAGTATGTCTTGACACGGGCAAGAGCCATCCGCGCACCCTCTATGCACGCCGACCTCTTCACAGCGTCGATATGCGGCACAACACCAAGGAATTGTTGCACTAAGCCAAAATAACTATTCGGCTTTGGTCCTTCCGACCAAAGATGATCCACAACAGACCTCATGGCAAGCCCGGACAACCTATGGAGCTCGGCCCACTCGGCCCTTTCCTCATTTAACAGCAACGGATTCGTCGGAGCATTGAACTGCGACCAGAACAACTTTTCCACTTCGTGATCTTTTTGATCTTCAAAAAACTTGGTCGCATCAGCAGCACTTGCCGCCAAATCCAGGTACGCGTCCGCAGAACTCCATAATTGATCCAGAAGGGCATACTTAGGATCTCCGGACTTTGTCCGCAACAAAAAGGGCTACCCAGCCGTGATATTTCCGGCTTGACGTAGCTCCTCCTTCGCCGCTCTGATTGTAGAGCGGGCTTCCTTGGCTGCTACCGTGGCTTTCTCTAGGTCCGCCGTCTTTGTTCGGTTTTCCTTTTCAAGAAGCTCATAGCGGTCGGCGGCATCTTTCAGCTCAACAGACATCTTGGCTATTTTCTCTTTGCTCTGGCAATGGGCAGCCTGTTCGGCTCTTAGCTCTTCAACCGCCTTTAGGGCGGCCGCATCACTCCTCCTGGCTTGTTCCTTGGTTCGGGCAAGTTCCGCCCGAAGGGTCTCCACGGCGGCAGCCCCATCTGCAGTCACAGCATATTACAGATACTAGCATCATGCTCCTCTTAATATGTGTTGATCATAGGAGAATACGTACCCTGTGCCTCGTCAAGCCGCTTGTTTACAAGCATGATGTCGGCATCTGCCGCATCAAGTTGCCGCTTCAGTTCGGCAAACTCACCAGTCCGGCTAGCCACTGGACCCTCAGCCGTCTGCACATGAAAGCAGCACGGTTATTACCTAGGACTATGATCCTCTATTTGCCGTCTTTTTTTACAGCAACCAGAGTCTCAGGGGCTACTATCTGCATAGGGCACACTTAGCGTGTGCGGTACCGTCAAAAAATACATATTACTTTGCGTACCTCAAAGCCTCTTAGCAGGCTCATAAAAGCTTCATGCAACCCGCTTTCGGCGGATGAAATCCTCTCAACCACCGTACCCATTAGCGTACGATGCGCTTCTGAGATAGCCGCTTGCTCCAGAAGATTCATCAGTGTGTCTGGTCGCGCACCGGACAGCCCCGGACTCTTTCTGTTGCTCTCCTTAGGAGCCGAATACTCCGGACTTCGGGTGGCCGAAGGGTTACCCTTTGGCCTGGGCAGATCGGGAGAAATCCTCTGTGACGACACCTCAGGGTCGTCCGCTTCACGAGGCGGGGAGGCACGGGGAGGTGTTTCGCTCTCCATCATCTCCGGAAGAAGATCCCCCTAAGATGAACTCTGTCGAGAAGGGCTACGATCCGAACTACAAGACATACGTCTCGGTTATTGTTCTCAGAAACGAAGCAAGGTATATTTACTATAAAGCACTTTTGTTTACTTACAGCTCGGTGAAGGGCTGGTCCCCTTGCGGGTACTGTGCGGTAAGGATGCCCTCCGGGGTAGGGTCCTCTAACAAAGGTTTCTTCTCTCGTATGACATCCGTTGTTTCCAATTATTCAGAGGCGGCCCTTTTCCTTCCTTGGAGAGGGGGGATTTTAGATTCTTCTCCCCGGTTATCCTCCTTCACGGAGGCACTAATTCCCCCGGTCTGGATGAATAATGAGGGCGGCCCGCTTTCGGCTGCTTTGTTCCTCCCTTTATCTTCCCCTGATGGCGCTTGATAAGGCGCAAGCTCAAGCATCCTGGCTAGTACAGGATCCGGTGGGCCTTCGGGAAGGGGGGCCGGACACCTGATCATCTTCGCCTTTTTTATCCAGCCCTGGTCAGAAGGCGACTTTTCAGAATGATGTTGTGGCAAATTAAAAGACAACATGTTCGGCCGCGGAATTACTTACTTGGATATCTGGATGATTGCAGCTCAGACCCGCATCCTCGGTGGTGTTCGGACACTTTACTTGTGATCTGAAGAACAATCCGTACATCTCTTCGTGCGTCATGCCGAAGAAGTGCTGAATAGTTCGCAGTCCTTCCGGGTTGAACTCCCACATACGGAGAGGTCGACATTTGCAAGGCAGGACTCGACGAACTGGCATGACTTGCATTACCTTGACGAGACTGACATCTCTCTCGAGGATATCTCGGATGCGGCTCTGCAATGTCGGCACATCATTTGCTAGCCCCCAGTCCAGCCCCTTGTTGACCCATGACGCTAGTTGTGGCGGGGGACCCGAGCGAAAAGCAGGGGCGGCAACCGACTTAGTACCACGGTGAGCTGTGATGTAAAACCACTCTCGTTGCCATAAGCTGGACACCTCCGGGAAGTAACCCTTGGCCATGGAGCATCGGCGCCTTTGCTTACTATGGCGCCTCCGCATTCTGCGTGTCGCCCATTAATCATCTTCGGCTTCATATTAAAGGTCTTGAGCCACAAGCCAAAGTGTGGGTGACGTGGAGGAAGGTCTCACACACGACGATGAACGACGAGATCTGAAGGATGGAATCCGGGGCCAGATCATGGAAATCGAGCGTAATAGAACATGAGCCCTCTAACGAAGGGATCTAGACTAAAGCCAAGCCCTCGGAGGAAGTGGGAAACAAATACGACACTCTCGTTGGGCTCGGGAGTAGGAACGACCTGCCCTCGAGCAGGCAGCCTGTGCGCGACTTCGGCGGTCAGATACCTGGCTTCTCTTAGCCTCTTGATGTCCTCCTCTGTGACGGAGGAGGGCATCCACCGACCTTGAAGGTTGGATCCGGACATGATTGAAGGTCCGAAACGCCTAGCCTGAGCCTTGGGTGTTGGAACTCGGGGTGGGGGAAGGATTCGATTGAGCACGAGAACAAAAGGACAGGCCTTGGCCCCTCTATAAAGAGGGTGAATATCAAGCGTCCTCCGCGTGGCCGTTTGGAACTTGCCTAAAATCGAGGAGTCATACCAGTAGGCATGATGAGGTTACCCACGCCCGTGTTGATGAGAATCCCGTGAAAAAAGGGACACGATCTCTGCTTCGACAGGACGTGCCAATAAAACCGCCTCGCGACACGTGCAATGGCAGGCTCGGAAAAAGGGTTCGTCATGACCAGACCACGGCAATACGTCACGTTATGAAGAGCTATCAGCAGATTAGATTTGTGGAAATATTATTCTCTCTACGGTGGTATGTGGAATTTGTTTTGCAGAGCCGGACACTATCCTTGTGTTCAAAATCTTCTATGGAGTATTCGGAGAAGGAACCCGCCTTGCAATGCCGAAGACAATCTGCGCGCCGGACTCATCGTCATTGAAGCCTGGTTCAGGGGCTGCTGAGGGAGTCCTGGATTAGGGGGTCCTCGGACAGCCGGACTATATCCTTTGGCCGGACTGTTGGACTATGAAGATACAAGATTGAAGACTTCGTCCCGTGTCCGGATAGGACTCTCCTTGGCGTGGAAGGAAAGCTTGGCAATACGGATATGTATATCTCCTCCCTTTTAACCGACTCTGTGTAACCCTAGCCCCCTCCGGTGTCTATATAAACCGGAGGGTTTTAGTCCGTAGGATAACAACAAACATACCATAGGCTAGCTTCTAGGGTTTAGCCTCTACGATCTCGTGGTAGATCAACTCTTGTAATACTCATATCATCAAGATCAATCAAGCAGGAAGTAGGGTATTACCTCCATCGAGAGGGCCCGAACCTGGGTAAACATCGTGTCCCCCGCCTCTTGTTACCATCCGCCTTAGACGGACAGTTCGGGACCCCCTACCCGAGATCCGCCGGTTTTGACACCGACACTCGCCTCGGCCATCATCAACCCCTACTACGAAAAGATGAAGCAGGATGCCCAGAGAACAAGTCTCGTATCCTGGCATAAGGCCTAGATGCGGTAACTGGATGAACCTCACCTCAGGTTCGCGGCCAAGAGCGTGTACACATGCTACAAGATGCACAGGCGGATCGTTGACATGAGGAAGTGCCTCGTTACCCAAATCGACAAGCCCGGATCGAGCCACAAGAAGAGCAAGCGGCACAAGAAGTAGATGATGATCAGATGATCGTTTATGCTAGTTAATCATGCATGTAATATATAGTTTACTTTATTGGTGTGTGTGGAAATGTCATGTGTGTAGTAGCCACCTATGTAATTATGCATGTAATAGTTTACTTTGGTGTGTGCAAATGCCATGGTTGTAGCCACCTATGTAAGTGGATGTTTAATTTGGTTATGCAAGCATGTCCTTATAATTGTGTGTGTGTGTGTGTGTGTGTGTGTGTGTATGTGTGTGTGTATGTATGTTGTTGTTCTGTATGCAATCCCATCACACAACACACACGTCTTATTAGCAGCAACCGTCTGTGTTCTTATTGGTCTTCAGACACATTTCTGATTACAGACCTGTTTGCCACGTATCACACACATCTTGTTAAGTTGAACCGTTTCTGTTCTCATGTCTCAACGCAAACAGTTCATCCAAGTGAACCGCATGCCGTATATCGCACACACCTTTGATCTGGCTGACCATTTCTTTTGTGTTGCCTAATCACAAACAGTTCATCCGAGTGAACCGTATGATGTGTATCGCACACGCCTCCATCTGGCTGCCCGTTTCTTTTGTTCCTCCTCATCGCAAATAGTTCATTGAACTGAACCGTATGCCCTTCATCGCACACGCAACTAAAACCTGAACCGTGTTTGATGCATCCGCCATCGCAAACATTTTACACATTTCTGACGGTTTTCATACAACACCATTTGCGGTTATGGCATCGCACACAGTTTCTCGAAGGGTCTTTGATAGTAGTGTTGCGTTAGCAGCATCCTGCAGTAGTGCTATATGATGATTGAGTATGTGGAGCTCTTACTTAGACTCTACTGAATAAGTTGAATTGCAATTGTTTGGTGACTAAGAATATAGGTTGTTGAGTTTCAAGAGAATTCATTGTTTGAACCATAACATGTGAATTGGTTGCTACTTCAACATGATGAGTTTTATGAGAAAGAGTTGATGTTATGATGCTAGGAAAAGTGATTGAAATTATCATTGATCAAACTTATGCACTTTTCTAGCATTCACACTTCATAAATTATTATTTTTATCATTTACCTACTCGAGGACGAGTAGGAATTAAGCTTGGGGATACTGATACGTCTCCAACGTATCTATAATTTATGAAGTATTCATGCCGTTATATTGTCATTCTTGAATGTTTTACAATCATTTTATAGCAACTTTATATCATTTTTTGGACTAACCTATTGACATAGTGCCCAGTGCCAGTTGCTGCTTTTTGCTTGTTTTTTACTTCGCAAGAAATCAATATCAAACGAAGTCCAAACGCAGCAAAACTTTTTGGAGAATTTTTATGGATTAGAAGACCAAGGATGGGACAAAGAAGTGCCATAGGGGAGTCCCGAGGTGGGCACAACCCACCTGGGCGTGCCCAGGGGGTTGTGCCCCCCTTGATGATCTCCCGCACTGACTCTTCGCCCTATAAATTGCCAAATATTCCAGAACCCCCAAAAATAACACTAGATCAGAAGTTTCGCCGCCACAAGCCTCTGTAGCCATGGAAACCAAACTAGACCCCGTTCCGGCACCCTGTCGGAGGGGGAAATCATCACCGGTTGCCATCTTCATCATCCCGGCGGCCACCATGATGAGGTGGGAGTAGTCCACCCTCGGGGCTGAGGGTTTATACCAGTAGCTATGTGTTTAATCTCTCCCTTTCTCGTGTTCTTGAGATGGCACGATCTTGATGTATCGCGGGCTTTGATAATATAGTTGGATCATATGGTGTTTCTCCCTCTCTATCTTGTTGTGATGAATTGAGTTTTCGCTTTGAGATTTCGTTCTATCGGATTGAATACTTTTATGGATTTGAGAGCACTTGATATATGTCTTGCATATGAATATCCATGGTGACAATGGGGTATTATATTGATTCACTTGAGATATGTTTTGGCACTCAACTCGCGAATTCCCGAGGTGACATTGGGGTAATCTATGCATAGGGGTTGATGCACATTCTCGTATTTTGTTTTTCCGGTAGAAATTTTGGGGCACTCTTTGATGTTTTTTGTGTTGGATTGAGTATTATAAATTTGAATTTGCTTTGGTGTTATTTTAGTATGAAATCTCGATAGATCGACCGGAAAGAATAACTTGGTGTTATTTTAGTACGAACTCTTGATAGATCGATCGGAAAGAATAACTTGGTGTTATTTTAGTACGAACTCTTGGATAGATCGATCGGAAAGAATAGCTACAAACAATGTCTTCTTATGTTCTCCGCTAGATAGGAACTTTGGAGTGATTCTTCATCGCACATTGAGGGACGGTTATATGATCCAATTAGATTAGCATTGTTGAACGATTGCACTAGCGAAAATACGGACCATAGGCCTCATTTTCAAGCATTGTAATACTGTTTGTGCTCTATTTTATCAATTGCTACCTTGCTGTTTTTTATTGTTCCTATTACAAAAACCAATATCTACTATCATTACTATGCTTGTATCACCATATCTTCGCCGAACTAGTACACCTATACAAATTACCATTGTATTTGGTGTTTTGGAGACACAAGAGACTTTTTATTATTTGGTTGCAGGGTTGTTCGAGAGAGACCATCTTCATCCTACGCCTCCCACGGATTTATAAACCTTAGGTCATCCACTTGAGGGAAATTTGCTACTGTCCTACAAAACTCTGGGCTTGGAGGCCCAACACGAGTCTACAAGAACAAGTTCTGTAGTAGACATCAAGGCCTGTGCCAAGAGTTATTGCACAAGGACCTGTTCCAGAGTCTACAATCATTTCTACTGCCCAGCTATTGGTGAATCAAAACCAAGGGGGCACAAGCACCATTCAGCAAGGAGAGATGGCCAAGAAGTTGCTTGCCTTAAAAAGCAAAGAGACAAAGACTTAGAACACAAGAAAGTTGCTATACTTGCGGCAAGGAGAGAAGAACGGGAAAAGAAGGCGCGAGAAGCTGCCGAGAAGAGACATCTGCAAGAGGAGAGGAAAATAGTAGAGGCAGAGAGGAAGAGACATGCAGCTACTCAGAACAGAGAGAAGAGGAAAGAAGAAGAAGCAACAAAAAAGAAGGCTCAAGCATAGACAAGGCAGATTCTTTTTGAGGTTGAGAGAACTGTAGCTGCTGAGAACAAAGCAAGGAAAGAGGCTGAGAAGAAGACTAAAAAAGAACAAGAAGCTGCCAAGAAGCAAGCAGAGAAAGAAGTTGTTGCAGCAAAACGAAGAGCAGAGAAAGAGGCTGCTGCAGCACAAAGAAAGGAGGAGCTTAGGCTGATATCTATTGCAATTGGTAAAAGACAGGTTGACTCACAACAACAAGAAGATGATGAGGCAAGGCAGCATAAGAAGGCCAGTAGAACATCCATGTTTGATAATCTTCAAGTGATGAGACAGTGATGCATTAGAAGGCCAACAGAACAACCATCTAGTATCCAATGTAGTTATTTTACTCCAATGCAGTATGTACTTAGTGGTAATGTAGGAAAATGTTGCAATTGATCCATAATGATGTAGGCACATGAGTATGGACCAATTGTTGTTCGTTTTGTAATCATTACTATAAGGTACTTAATTCCCTAGTTATGACAATGCTAAATGCCCTAGATATGACAATGGTCAAACTTTTCCTCTTCATTTTGCCAGCAGATGCATTCTTAATTTCTTGGCAAAATGCACAGCAATGTTATAGAAGCATCATATTATTTCATATTTCCTTGTCAAATTTGTCCTCTGCAATTTGGCAGCATACATCAACATATTGTGCCCAAATTGACAGCATCATCTAGCTTTGCAATGTACACACACACAAGCCAAATATGATAACATAAAAAGGATAACTTCATATGACATCAAGATGATCCATTAACTTTCATTTGCAGAAAAAGATTGTCACTTGCATTACATAGTGCAACAGCATCACATACAAAGCAAAAGATTGTCACTTGACACTGACAACAGTACCACATACTACCAGTTCATCTCCTAAACAAACTAGGCATTGCCACTGACATGTCTAACAACACAAAGCACCAGTGGAATAGCTGCACGCACATCATCAACTCCATCACTTCATCAACTCCATCACTTCTTCACCAGTGAAATAGGTACAAGTACTGCAAGTACAATGACTGTTGCCATCAATGCCTTCATCATCACCAACATTTCATTGCCTAACCCTAGGAGTGCCTCTGCTTGCTGCTTGCTCATGCTACCTGCAACTCTTCCATGAATTCCATCTTCAATGCTTGGAAGCATAGGGCTTTCATCCACTGCACCTACAAATCTTTGACTCCTTGCTTGCATCAGCTCTTCCCTCCTATCCTCTGCAGCTCCTAATGCATCTACGGCTTCATTGCCAACGAGAAACTGCTTATCCAGCAGGTAGGCGACGTATTCCAACTCCCAGTGCCAGAAATGGTCCTAAAGATCAAAAGAAATGAACAAACGCCAAAAATCACCATGACAAGTTCAGCAAAAATCGACCAAAAGGAAGAACTAGGGATGCACTCCACTTACACCAAGAGGGCACCTGTAGAAGACCCACCCATCATGCTTCTCGGTGCTCGAGAGATAGAACTTCACGCGAGTGTGGCAAGAAGGGCATCTGATGAGCGGCGCCACCACTTAACGGCCGCCGAGCGATGACCTGACCGAGCTTGTCGACATGGCGGATCCAAGCAACCTCGAAGACGCGCCCAGAGGGCGGCGACAAGCAGCAGGGACATGGCGGCGGTACAAACGCAACGGCAGCGGCAGAGTGGGGAATTAGGGTTTCCATGGCAGCTTCGAGACTCATTTCAGGGTGGTCGATGGAAATTACATGCGCCGGCTAATTTATAGAAATAACCCCGAGCGGGCCGATGTGGACGCCACTGACTGGTCAAACCGACCGGCGACGAGTGGCATACGCGGAACAGTGACCGTACGAACACATCTTGTGGGTGACAGTATTGGCCATATTTCTAACTACCATTACCAAAGCGAACTTTCTTCGCAACTTCGTGATTGCGAGTGCATTTTACTCTAAACCCAGTCTGTCCCGAACCCGCTCATCGCGTGCTCCTGTGCCGTCGATCTCACCAATCCCCTCGGCATCCCATCTCTCTGCCATGAACCAGCCCCTGACCATGGTTCCGCAAGACCCGCGCCGATGTGCCGTCCCATCGATTGGATCCGGCCAGCGACGCCCATGACCAGCTCCACGTCCGAACTCGCAATCCCATCACTCGCCGGTCATGTCCTCTAGCTTTAGGCCGTGCAGTTCGGTCCTATGGATTTATTGCGGTTTTTTTTATACGTAAGTATTGTGATCGCTATCTGATGCCCTTTTATTTGTTGCAAATCAAATGGATGTTATTATTGGCAGGATTGGCAGGACCCTTTGCCTCTAGGTCCCAGGCATGTTGGTGATGAAGTCGGAGAATTTGATAGATGTGAGGAATTCAGTATCAGTTGCATTGTGCGAGCAGCCCATGGCCATGCTGTCCAAGTCGTCGGATAGTTTGAGATACATAGACGTACCTTTTTTTTCTGCAATCCAATCCGAGAGCTTTATTCAACAAAGGCACTCCTAGCATCATCCGCCAAAAGGCTGGTGAGTAGGAAGGATGGTCCAACTGTCGGTGACCAACAGTGTGCTTCCATGTTTAGCACAAAGGTGGGCCGATACGTTGGCTGATCTGTTTACATGTTGAACAACGAAAGAAGAAAAAGAGGAAGCTAGCTCTCCAATTTCTAAAAGTAAAGGAGCCACAACAGAAAGACTGTTATGACGAGTGTTCCAGAGATTAACTATCTCCAGGCAGTCTGTTTCCATGATCACATGTGAGAAACCGCGCAGGTTAGCAAAGATAACTCCATCGCGCAAAGCCATGGTCTCTCCAATGAACGGATCCGATAACCCCAGATAGGGTTTACTCCAAGCTCCCAACAAAGCCGTGCTGGAACATGCTACACCTCCCGCTCCTCAAATACTTCGTACAAGTACAAGCACTGGTATGTTCATTTATTTCAGTAGTGCAGGCACGTCTATGTTGGGGCGGGAGGTGTAGCATGTTCATGCTATACGCTCTTTTTGATTCACAAGAGCACGGTACGTCGACTTGACCGAATAGATGCCACTTCTTTCATGGAACGTGCTGGACCGTGTGCTGGGTTCGTGGTTCGTGGATGGCATGTATGGTTTCCTCCTGCGGTGTGTTAGCCGCGGTGGGGTGCCAGATCTAGAGTTCGATGACGTGTCCGGGGTGTTGCCCCGGTCTGATTCGTTCAACGGTAAGGGTTTCACTTTTGGTGTGCTACCTTGAAGGTCCGCAAAGCTGCATATCAACGATGGAGCCGCGTCGAGCTCGGGTGAGGAGGTGATCCATCATTCTTTTCTTCGATGGCTGCTGTCGTGGTGCCGGAGACAGGTGATGGGCATTGGTGTCAAACTCAGAGATTTTCTGTTATCTTTTCAGTTTTGTCAAGTCGGTTCTTCCGTAAGTTGTACTTTGATCTTTATGATATGAATGAGATACGTATTACCATGCAAAAAGAAAAATCTCTACAAAGATTTATATTTAGGAACGGAGGGAGTAAGAAGCATGTGAAAAGAACATATGATGTATTATAATAGCAACAACTTGAAGGTCGCATATTTGTAAATTGTCAGAAGCATGCAATATTGACGTATGAAGCATTTTTATTTTCATGCCGACGTATAAGCAAATTTATTTCCGGTCTACATGGAACCAAATTTTATTTGACATTAAATCTAATTTATTTGCAGTCCACATGGAAGCAAATTTTCATTCAGCATGGAAGCAAATAACTAGCAAGGCAATTTATTTTAGATCGAACTAGCAAAATGGCCTGTGCGTTGCAACGGGTGAAAAGAATACCACACACTCTTAATTTATAAAAAAACGGTCTATAATTGAAGTATTTGTAGCTACGGTCCAAACAAAGATGGTCTTTGCCTACAAAAGCGCAAGTTCAAGATTTCACATGTCTTCTATTTAAACATGGATTGCATGTAGATTTAATACGTACAAAGAAACTGGCAAGTGATCTTAAATTTCGTCTCCAATCCTGATTTTGCTGAGATGTTCATTCACAATCCGGATCAGTACCGATATGAAAGAAAGACGGATAATGTAAAGTTGATTAAGATTGCACCCTAGATAGTATTTTTAAAAAATGTTTAACAGGTTAAATAACAGCATATTCAGATTCTATATATTTTTCTAATCGAATTCCATATATAACATGTTAAATTTGGAGTTACATTTTAGAAGATATGAGTATTTTAAAAAACATTTGATATGTATTGCGGGTTTATTGTCAATATCAGGGGTTATCTACGAATACCTATTTCTTTTATTAGTAGGTATAGAGTATAGATAGATTTAAAGGAATGGAAGCAAATAAAGAGCTATTTTGCGCTGGATGCAATTTAAAGGAATATTGGAAACAGGAAGTGCTTCGTTAGGAAATCAAATGTGATTCGTAAGGAAGAAACTTGCATTCGGAAAGTCTTTACATTTTGCTTCGTAAGGAAATAAATGTGATTCATAAGGAATAAAATTGCATTAGGAAAGTCTTTACGCAACATTAATCCTTCCCAAATTATTTTCCCTAAACTGCTCGATCGGTTTCCTTAATATCTGGGATACTTGCCTCAAATCACGTGCTTCTATATCTCAACAATTTTGCTTCCAAAGTAGCTCGATCTGTACTACATCCAGCGGTCCATCAGACTGTGATCCAACGGCAGCTCACTGGGCTGATGGGAGGCTAGGAATCAGTAGTCTTATTCCTAGTGCTTCCCTTGTTGTATTCTACATGCGACGGCTTACTTACAAAATCGATCCATCCATGTCGCTTTGTGGCCGCGACAGTGTGTACGCTAGGAGGAGGAGAACAACCACCATATGCTCGGACAGTGTGTTCTCTGAACCTGAGAAAAAATAGCATGCCAGTAATTTTCCTTTTGTTGTCCCAGGATCACCCTAGCTCTGGAGCCAAAATCAATTTTTGGTAGGAACTCTGTCCGTGCTTCATATGAGATAGAGAACAAACACCATATGTACAGACAGTGTGTTCTATTAACATGAGAAAAAGAGCCGGCCAGTCATTGATCTGAAGATACAAATCAGGGTTCTCATCAAACTATCATTATGCCACACTCCAGCATGTCAAAATAAACTACATATGCATCCAGGCAATCTGATACTACTAGGGGTTTATTTAGCCCGCTGACAAAAGTAAATTGATGTACAAGCAAATCCGATTATCCATTGCAAACAACATTGACAGCTTTACCATCGTACATCTGTTTCAGCAAAAAAAAAAAACAAAGGACATGCAGAAATACGTACAGCGAAATTAAGCCAATGTAGTCCAGAAGCTTCAAACTTGTCAGTCGTCTGAGCAGAGACAAGCAACAGGTACTTCAAAGTATTATACTCCTACATCATACAGTGCATAATTAAACAACATAGTTCAATTAACAATAACCTGGAAGCGTGACTACTTCTAACAAGCTCTGAACATTAATACCAGGTTCTACATACTGGGTTACCAAACTGAGTGGAAAAGCTACAGCACTATTCCCACCACGCTCTAAAGTGCCTAATGCTACAATGATACCGCCCAAGTTGCAAAATTCCCTGCTCTGTGTTGTGAGGGGAAGATTTTGTCAGGAGCTCTTAGAACAGCAACCTGCAGTGGCATGAGATGATCACTGGATGTCCGAGTTAGAACATGCTTGGGTACACCTAGAGGGGCTGCAGCTCGCTCAACGAGTTTCTTTTGTACTCGTTATAACCGGAAGATGGATCTCGCTCGTCACCTAATCCATGTAAGACAAACGAGTGACGGCCTGCATAGTTCAACTTGCTCCTCCCTCCCCATCTTTCTGGGCTCAAGCAAGAAAATGGCTGGCTCCTCACATCACCTCCAACAAAGAGGGCCCAATCATCCAGCTGCTTTACCTCCACCCATTTTGCAGGGTTGGCTGAAATGTCAAGGTGGTAGGGTGTACATTTTACGACTGTGTATCGATGCACTCTGACCATGAGAAGCATGTCACCACAGACCACTAGCCATGAATCCACATATGTGTTTGAATATACCGCCAATCTGAACAGGCCATCCTGCTCAGTTGTTACCTTATGCAGACCAAGCTGGGGGGACAGCTGCAAAGTGTAGATGTTACAACAATCATCCATGGCTATGAACTGACCTTTGAATTCCACAATCTGTAATATACATGCATTAGGAAGCTGCAGTTTAGACCAAGATTTACTTCCAACTGACCAATCAAACAGGGAGTTTGCGGTGCAGACAAGGAGGTGTGAGTTGGGTGATGCAAGGGGAGATGTAAGAGTGCCGCTGAAGTAGCGCCCCTCAAAATTGTGATTGAATGGGAGACGTGGAGCTGAAACCTCGGCACCACTGAACACATCCACAAGAAGACAATATCCAACACAATAGCAAATTAGTTGACCATAGGAAGTTCCAACGAAATGTGTATCCTGATAAATTTCTAGAGGAATCTGGCTGCGAAGGGCGACGTTCTTGTTGATCGGATCAATGACCTTACATGTGTACAGCTCGTGACGACCATTGTTAGAAGGGAGATCAGGACCTTGCAGAAGGCACGGGCGGTGGAGATCCAAGGCGACGGCGACGCGACGGGGCCGAAGTCTCCGGCGTCGTCCCCGGCGGCGGGGCGTTCGCTGGTCTCGCTTCCGCTCCTGGGAAGCTTCTGGTCTGGTCTGCGGCGGCTGCTGGGTCAGGCGCAGCGATAGGTCTTGCTTACAGCGAGGCCTAGCGTGCTCTCGCGTCAGACACCTGGGTTAATGGGCCGGCCCGGGCGCGCGCGACGCCATGGTCTCATTTTTTCTTTTATTACATCCGTCTATACTTCCAAAAATTATATATAAAAATATTTCAAAAAACACTTTACATAAAACATTTATAAAATATGTTCACCAAGAATTTGATTTTTTTTAATTGTGTGCGAACAAAGTAGATTATGTATTTAAAGAATAGTCATAAGGCATTTGAAAAATGTTAAAGAAATATTTGAAAATGTTAATCAAGCATTTGAAAAGTGTCAATTCGGCATTTGAAAAATGTTGACAATGTATTAAAAAAATCAAAATTGTACTTCAAAAATGCTAATCAAGCATTTTAAAATGTTAAAATGTGCAGAGATTAAAATATTGACCATTTATTAAAACAATGTTAATCAAGCATTTAATTTTTTTTAAATGTGTATAGAAAAAATGTTGACCATGAACTAAAAATGTTATTAAAGAAAATTTTGACTTTTTTGTGCAAGTTATCAGCTTGGCTCATAGAATTGACGTCTCTCTCACACGCGATGTGGTCGCGCTACATGTGGTAGAAATTTGGCAGCACCAACACAAAAAACGAATTGTTTTTTTCCGGTTCGGTCTTCGGTTTCTTGGTTTTTATGCCCACCCTCGTTCCAGGGACAAAAAAATTTCACGAAATAAAAAACGTTTATCGATTTGCAAAAAGTTTATGAATTTGACAAAAAAAATTGGGAAATAGAAAAAAAATTCATCAATTTTATAAAAAGTTCATGAATTAAATACTTTTCACAGGTGGCCGCCTGACTGTGTTGGTGCATTGTCACGCACAAAAATAGGGAAAACTAAATACCTATTTATATTATGATTTTTAAATATTTTTTGTTTCAAACACGGTGCGGATGCCTACCATGGGCATTGCCACGTGACGGAAAAAGTTTAGGTCATTTCATGAATGTCCAAAAAAACACCATGTTCAACGGAAGGTGTTTGGTTAGGCCAGAAAGCTCCATTTCATTGTTTCCTAATATCCTTGAAATTACACCCCCCCACCCCCGCTCCCCATTTTCCATTGCCTTGTATGACCAATTCAAGGCACCATGGCAAGTTATTTTTGTTTTTGACAAATTTTGCATTTTCTAGAATTTTCTTGATAAAAAAAGGTTGATAAATGGTCGGACGTGTTGCAACTTGCATACGGTGTTCGAAATCATTCAAACATGGCATGGTTGTCTACTATGGGCATTCTGACCTTGTTGCAAAAGTTGGGGTCATTTTAAGAATGTCTAAAACTAAACCATGTTCAACGGAGGGTGTCCAGGTAGGCAAGAAGGTTCCATCTGCAAGCATGTTGTTTCTCGACATCCTTGAAATGGCTCCTATTTTTTCATGGCCTTGTATGATCAATTCAAGACATCATGCCAAGTTGGTTTTGTTTTCAACAAATTTTGCATTTTCTCGAGTTTTCTCAGTAAATGGTTAGACGTGTCGCAACTTGCATACGGTGTCGGAATTCATTCAAACCTTGCATGAATGCCTCATTTATCCGTGCCAGGCTGCCGCAAGAAGTTGAGGTCACTTATCCATAATCCAAAAAAATTTACCAGAGGCGTGTTCTAGACTAGGTCACACGAGTGCATCCGTGAGCATGTAGTTTTATGTAATTTGAATGCTTCTGTTATTTGCAATTTCTATCATTATAAATCAACATGACCTTTTCTTATACCCTAATCATTACTTAAAAAAATTCAACAATTTTTTTTAAATTTTTACAAACTTTAACACTTTTTCAAAAATTGTTAACAAACTTTCTAAAAAATTGGTGTTGAGCTCAAATGGCAAACCACGTACTTTATTCAAAATTTATCGCATATTTTGAAATGCAAATATTTCTTAAATTTGTAAACAAAAAAAATGAAAAATAGGCACATTTGTTTAAATTCCAAAGCTTTCTATAAATCTGTAAACAATATTTGAAAACAAGAACAATTTTTGTATTCCAAACAACATTTTATTTTTTTGAACACTTTTTAAAAAAGCATCATAAAGTTCAAAACTAGGGAAAATGAATTATGGAAATTAGAAAAGAAACACGAAAAATTAGGAGAGGAAAAAAAGCTTAGGCCTTGGCCCAACTAGGCGGCTGCATCGCTCCTGTCGGGCACCTGTTAGGCCATGCCAATGGCTCGTGGATTTGAAAGAAAAATCATCTATTTTGAAAAAAATGTTCACAAATTTTGTTGAAATAAACAGCGGGTTTAAGAAAAATTTCATAAAATCTGAAAAGAGCTCGTGGATTTGAAAAAAAGTTCACGAAACTGAAAACAAAGTTCGTGAACTAAAGAAAATGTTCACGAATTTGAAAAGTTCACTGATTTAGGAAAAAGTTATTTAAGAATATTTTTCAATTTCAAAAAATAAAAGAAAAGGAAAGAGAAAAATAAAAAATAGAAGAAAAAGCGGAAAAACCAAAACTGAAAAGTAACTGGAGAAAAAAAGAAAATAGTCTATATGGTTACCGCGGTTGTACCTTACGTATAGGTGCTAGGTTCGAATGTTATTGGGCACTCATATTATTATTAATCTTTTACAGATGGGAAAAATTGTAAAATAGGCCGGCCCAGGGCGATAGGTACATAGGCCATGTATCGCGCTATGTGCGGTCGGCATATTTTTTGCAACGACCTTCCTACACTTTATTAAGAAAAGATATGGAGAGAACTCCTCGGTTGATGTGTTCAGGGGTGGTGTACCGAAGCAGACATAAACTAAGCATTTTTATTAGGTTAATATCTCAAAAAAAAAAACTCTTCAGAGCTACTACTCTCTACTTCCTAATTTCTAAGGCCATGGATTTTGTTTTAGAATCGAACTTTTTAAGTTCGAACGGAAAAAAATATTTGGTACTATTAGAACTCAATATGTTTCTCAATAAACTTCATCAAACACACAAAGTTCTATTTGATTATTACTCCATTTTTTTCTTCCATAAGCTTGAATGCCCTAAAAACTAGTTGGGCGCAAAGCCGGAATTCATAGGGCTTATAAACCAGGAAAAATTAAGTATTTCCTCTACTCGTGAGATCTAGATTCTTACTAGGTCATAAGGATGAATGTGTTTGGTTTCCATCATCGCCCTCTCTTCATTTAGTTTATTGAGGGAATTCTTTTTGAGAAACATGGTTCAAGTGCAAACGCTGAAGACAAGTTCGAACACTCACCCCTAAGGATACACAAACCCTAACCCTATAAGCACCTCCAAGAGACTAGGCCAACAGAAGTTGAGATTAAGGAAGTCACCACAAACACCGCACAGTTGATGCGGACGCCACACACCATTCAGTGAATCATGCCCGGACAATGGGCTTGTCGAACTACCGGTCATCTGAAGGACCCTTGATAAAAAATAAGACCGAACCCTTGACCATAGATTTGGCAAGCTCTTTCCACGTGATATTGGGACGCTCTTGCTATGCCAAGTTCATGGTGATGTCCGCAATACGCCCATCTCCAGCTCAAAATGTTGGGTCCCAAGGGAACATCATTGTATAAGGGGACATATGGCATGGTAGACAATATGATAAGAGAGCACACAATGGGCTAACTCACCGTCACGGCAATGGAGTTTGCGGCAATAAGCCAGGAGCTCACTTTGCTGGTTCAGCTAACATGTGGAGGACGACAACTTCACTGTCCTATGAAACAGGAGAATCACGTCGTCACACGCCACTGAATTTCCATAAATATTTTATGCGGTCATATGATTGTGCAAACAACTTTAGTGCTTCCAAACGAAGATGGTGTGCCAAGTGCACCGAGTATAGCTCCCGGAGTGTCATGGCAAGGACCCGGCCTTTGACGGCAACACTATCTTTGATCACATGCGCATCACTGTTATATCACAACAACCGAGAGTGGATCTGAACTTGGCAATTGAATAGGAAGTACAGGCCGATGACTTAGAAATATGAATTTGGCTATGTGGAGACATAAAGTTTCAAAAGCCGATTTAGCAAATCAATGGGCAAGGTGGTACTGAAACCATAGTAAGTGAAACACGTCCTGAAAATGTGGTATCGTCCGGAGGAGAAGATATCATCACCGTAGGATCATTGTACAAGTATGCTTGTGTTCTAAATACTTTGGTGAATCAAGTGGTTCAATGGAGTGCCTGGACGTGCGAGCTCAGTAAGCTCACATGTCTATCGAACGTTCGAACCAGTGGGCCAGGTGGTAGTGAAACCGTAGTCCCAGTGAAACACGTCCTGAATGGCATGGTATCTCCCGGAGGAGAAGACATCATCACCATAAGGTCATTGTACAAGTATGCTCGTGTTCAAAATACTTCGACGAATCAAGCGGTACAATGGAGTACTTGGATATGCGAGACCGCTCACATGTCTATTGAATGGTCTCCACACAATAGTGGGGCGATAGAGCGGAGAGCTGTGGTGTTCTCGCGGGTCATGTTTGGCCCGCAAGATCGTTATAGTAGTGGGGTTGGTGGGAGTGACGGCCACTACCCAATTCGTGCATTTTTTTCCTTCAGGTCCGCCTCCTTGTCGAGGTTGTGGTGACCTCCTGATTTTTTTTAAAACATGTGAGCATTTTTTTCGTAAAAATGTTAATTTCTAGAAAAAGGAAAACAAAACTTGAAATAGGAAGATTTTCTTAAATTCACAAACACTTTTTTGAAAATAGGACCATTTTTAAGGCCGAGAAACGAACATTTTTCGAATTTCTGAACAATTTGCTAAAATGGAAACTTGTTTCGAACATTCAAATCAATTTTCAAAAATGTCTTTTTAATCACGAATATTATTTTGAATTTGTGAACATTTCTATAGAATGAATATTTTTTGAATTTTTATTATTTTGAAAAATGCGAACATTGTTTTAGTTTCAAACAAATTTTTAACGAAAATAAAAATTTAAATTTCCAGTTGTATTTTAAAGTGGGAACAAAATTTTAAATTCTAAGATTTAACAAAAAATAGTACAAAAAACGAAATTTTGGAAAATTTATAAAATTAATTTTTGGGAAAAGGAAAGAATAAATTGGAAGCAAAAAATAGAAATAGAAAAAGAACAGAAAAAAAATAGGAGTGGGCTAGCTCAACATTGGGCGACCGATGGGAAGCTCCAACTATATGCCGCGCTGTGTGACAAATAAGGTCTGGCAGCTTCGTGCCCAGGACATAAATGGGTGGCTTTTCTGGGCCTTAGTACGTGCGGCCCACGTACGAAATTCTGGACAAAACTTTTTATTTTTTAGCAGATGGACCACGAAAATTTAGTACAACCTCGGATATAAGAAAAATATTTTCAATGGTGAACGGATGAAAAAATTAGAGAAACGCACCTTGCTTTATTAGTAGGTATAGATATATAATATAATATAGTATAATAATAATATCATAATAATATCATAATAATAATTGTAATAATAATAAGAACAACAACAACAGTAATAAT
>NC_057814.1:17093413-17125788 GCF_018294505.1 Triticum aestivum | reverse complement strand
ATAATAATAATAATAGATATAGATATAGATATGGATATGCCAAAAATTAGATCAGTGCCGTATATCAGATCAAGGAAAATTGGTATTGCAGATGCCCAGTTATCTGAACTACTCATGACAAATTTCTAAAATAGGAAATAATAACTTAAAATCCATGTTTTGTGGGATCTTGAAGAATATCAAGCAAAGTACCCTACTCTGCCATGTCCCAGATTCAACAAACATGCAGTATTTCATTTGTTTCAAGGGGGATTTAGCGAGATCTTCATCAAGGTTCATATAAAGGAGGTTTGTTTTCATGTTCTTCTAGAGATTAAGCATTATATAGTTTTTACCCTATTGTTCAGTTAAAGTAAGAGCTGATGCTTTCTTTCTGCTGCACACATGGCTCCACAGTTGGCCAAAACTGCAGGTCTAAATCTTCAGCAGTGGACGATAGTTTCTCCAGTGTCATCTTGCAAACCCGACAACAGGGTTGAGCGTTAATTACATGAAATAAGCAAACACCAGCAGATGCTTTACATATTTTTCCCTATTTCCACTACTGGAATCAACTAAATTGCCAAGTGTCATCAATCACCTATAGAGAAGACCACAAGCAACAATCTCGCATGTTCAATTGATGGATGTATGCTGGGGATAAATTGCTGTTCTCTGCCAATGTACGACCCCACGTAAAACAAGGATTGTTAATGCACCAGAAAATAGATAATAGAAGGGCTTGCATATGGCGAGTTAGATTCAGGTAGGTTTACTTTTTCCATCCCGCAGTATTGCTTTGGTGCTTCTCATTGAATCGTCAATTTTGTTTATGCAAGCAACCTGATGACAGATGCTGCTCGATTGGTAGGTTCTAAGAAAAAGACTATTGACTTGCATTTTTCTATCGGACATAGCGTGATTTTACTAAGCGATTCACTCCTTATAGTGTTCCTTGTGTCACTATTATGTGCATGCACTAGGACCAAATAGCTAACACAAAGTTACTTAGAAGAAAAATCTGTTAGCTCATTCTACTTGGCAACTGCCTAGATAGTTAAAAGCCTTATTAATAGCTTACTTGGGGAATTTAATCCTTACTTTTCAATAGCTGTCAAAAAATCCTTCTTTACCTTAATAGCTTATCTGAATATTTTCAATCTTTACTTCTCAGTAGCTGTCCAAATAACTCTACGGTGCCTTAATAGGTTATTTGAGTATATTTAATCCTTACATTCAGTAGCCATCTAAATAATCTATTGTTTTGGACTTCCGTTTCACAACTACCAATTTAGTTAGTAATCTGTTGGACCATGGGTTTTTCTGTACTTAGTGTAGATGTACTAAAGTTTATGTTGTCTGTAAATTAGAATTGTACCCTAGACAATAATAATAGGGATATGGTGCACGCACCATGTTATTTTGTTTGAAGAATACTTCTATATATTTTTTGTTTTTCGAAGAACAGACTACGAGATTTGTGCCATGCTCGAGGGTAGAATTATTAATTGTGACACTCAGAGTGGGTGAAAAGGAAGGTTTACAACCTATTATAGAAGGTCCTAGAAATTCACATTGTTATTGTTCTCTACTAATTGTTTGTGTTCAATTTATAATACCTTATTGATGTGAGTGTACAAGCTATACTGAGGGGTGCTACATACATATGTGAGGTTATTATTGGAAGAACTTCAGTTTCCCTTAGAGCATTATGTTTGATTTTTGAACATTATCATAGTACTACCAATTGATATTAACGATTATGTCCATATTCATTTGGGTTGCAAATAGTTGTGTAGTTGTGAAGAAGTTTATATCTACTTTATTATATCAACTAATCAAAAACTAATTACACAACTAGACTGATAAAGCATAAGATTTACGTTGTCAAACAAAGGTGACATAGAAATGTCAACTGATGTTAATATCTATATAGAAATTATTTATCCAGATGAGAGTTTTAATGAGAGATGATAAGAAAAAGAGAAACAATGTGCCAATCCGTCTAACTATAGTATTAAACAAAATGTTTAAGGTCCATATGGTGCACTAAATCAATATACAACATGATATATTATAGAACTCCATGAACTGATGTTCCAACATATAGCTATTAATTTATGTGATGTTTGATATGAGGTAAAGAATGATAAAGTGTCACGCAGGTATCATGCAGGCAATAGTACATACATCTTCGACAATTCAGCGAAGGTCCACACTTCTATGTTGATTGTCCATCATATAGACTAACAAATGAGGAGTGAATATGTGTTGTGGCACATTCAGGACAAGCAGGTGCAATGAAGCTCATCCATTCATTGGAAAGTATCTTAGCTTTGCTTAATAATCAAATTTATGATAGTGATTAAGTAATGTCCGGCCACGTTGCAACAATAGATAAATTATTCCATGAGCATATTCGTGAAAATTATTAAACTCCAACCCATGTGAATGCATTATGCTTGCCTTACATTTGTACTGGAACTTTCTCATAGGAAGGATAATAATAGATACAACATTTCTTATACGATCTATCATTTAGTTTTTAGAAATAGTTTGAGATATTTGTTAAAAAAGTATTTCTATGGTGCATATCTCACGAGTGTCAATACTAATCGACCCTCTTATATGAACCTAATTGAAGAAATATGTTCATCTTACGACAATCCTGAGAAAACTATACATGGGGACTCATTAGTATCTTTCTAGACACAAATATCTTTTATGGCATTCTAATAGCTAAAATGATTCATTGACAAAAAAGCTTTATAGAAGGCCCCCAATAATTAATTATTTTCTTTCATAATTTACTAGCCCGTGCAGCAACACAGGTTGATGACTAGTAATAACATAGTTAGAAATGTAGTTTAGTTTAGGAAGAATGTATGCAAAAGATGGACTACTGACACAATAGTAAGAAATCTTACCATGTTATTTCCATGGACATTACTGTAGTTCAACACGTGGACTAGTGCCACGTATTGAGCATAATTTTTGTTAATTTCATAATTGTTCATGAAAGTCTCAACATCATTAATAAATGAGAGACAAGATAAACTTTCTCCTCGCAAGTTAGTTCTACACCATAACTGTAGTAGGTATTGTCTACTACCTTCCATACATTTCTTGGAGAATGGGAATAAGCTGTCAAGTATTTTTAAATAAAAAATGCAATTTACTTAACAAATTTGTTTGACAAACTCACATAGAGGTAGAACTGTAAGCATATCCAGATCCACCCAAAGGTCGATATTATCTTCAATATGATCTTCATGACGAATATCGAACGTTATGTTCATATCCTCCTGTAATCCATAGGCCTTGCATTGTGCTCTATAATTTGAGCAACCAAAATGTGAGTGATTTACTGCATTGTAGAGCTTAACCCTAAAAGCATAACCATGTTGAGTCCTAAGGTGAGCTATCTTCGTCTCCATATTCTCACTATCTTTGAAACTGGGCTTCTCCAATACACACCGTCTTGCATGGCAGGGATGCACTACTTGAATTGTAAAAAAAAGGAAATTATATGCTGAAGCAAAGAAGCCCAAGTCATTCTTAATTATGAAAAAATACTTGTCTTTGTTATGTATAGTAAAAACTTCGAAGGTCTCATCCAGCTTGATGGTAAAGAACCTATCATTTTCCAGGTGAGGCATGTCACACATACCCCAATCGTTGTCGTGGTAATCGCACTCAGGGATCCTATCGTTGTCAGACATTTTCTGTGTTCATAATTCAAAGATGAAAAATCGATGGCAATTACCAGGAACTCAACACACAGATCACTATTCAGCACGGGTTGACTTTCCGTATGTCGAGTCTTCCTTAAAAACTCTCATCTCATGTGGTGTATATGGTGGGTACTCCGTCTCTGTTATATTCGACCGTCAGTGATGGTCGCTCCTCCCTTCTTTCCCGAGTG
Organism: Triticum aestivum; assembly: GCF_018294505.1. Lineage (NCBI taxonomy): Eukaryota > Viridiplantae > Streptophyta > Magnoliopsida > Poales > Poaceae > Triticum > Triticum aestivum. Next base: position 17,121,884 of record NC_057814.1, on the reverse strand, counting down.
CATTACACAAAAATGTCTAGCACACGAGAACGAGAAGTGACCCCCACGGCAATAGTCGGGATTCTTCCTCTCTGATATTTCGACCGTATATGGTGGACACTCCCTTAGAGATATTTTGACCGTCGGTAATGGTCGCTTCCCCTCATTCTCTCATGCATTACCAAGGTATACCACGAGAAGAAGGAGAGGAAAAGACCCCCACGACAACAGTTGGCATCCTTCCTTCAAGAATAAACTGAAAGTCACACAAGGAGTCCCGTCAGAATGATAGTAAACCCGTTACATATATGAAGTAATTACATAAAAAATGGCCTATGGTTTGTCAGAACGTCATTTAATTCCTAATCCGGCAAATCACGAGCACTCGATATTTCCTACTTTATAGCACATGTCATGCTGAAATCCACGAAAAATTCCGGCATGATCTTAAATAGGACATATCTAGCGCCTGAAATTTGCCACAACGGAAACTAATCAACATTCCGGAAAAACATAGGCCACTCAGAGGTGTTCCCTGCAAACATCAGCCACATGTCCAAAGAGACAACCAATACATGTCCAAACATCATCATACAAATGTCCGAGGAGAACAGAAGGAGGAGATGGACTTTTAGCTCACCGACTCAGCTGTAGAGGAAGTAGAGGAAGCTCTAACGACGATCACTACAAAGACTGCATATTGCACCGAGTGAAAATTTTAGACCATCAAATCTCATATAGCATTATTTGATGACAAAGTGATGATGACATAAAAATAATTAAAGTGTCCAATGGATTTCTATATTGAAAAAGCCAATCCGATACCTAAAATATTTCTAGCAAAATATTTCTATCTTATTACTAATTTTCTATTATATTATTAGTTATAATTTCTTTTCTATTCTATTACTAAATTTTCTATTATTTTACTAGTAATAATTTCTACCAACTAAGTGTCCAATACATTTTTGTACCAACTAATTTTTTAACTAATTCAATAAACTAGAAACTATAAAGTAGAAACTATAAACTAATTTAGTAAACTACAAACTAAATTAGAGGATGGAGGAGGTGGTGGATGGAAGAGGGGCGGCAACTGAAGGAGGAGGAGGGAGGAGGGGCAGCGGCTAGAGGGGAGTGAGGAGGGGAAGCGGTTGGAGGGAGGAGGGAGGCGGCTGGAGGTTGGAGGGAGGAGGAGGAGGATGGAGGAGGGATGGCGGCTGGAGGAGGAGGAGGGAGGAGGGGGCAGCGGCTGGAGGGGAGTGAAGAGGGGCGGCGGTTGGAGGGAGAAGGGAGGAGGGAGGAGGAGTATTATCGTGGTGGCGATGGCGGCGAGGACAAGAGCAAGAGTGAGCACAGGAGTGTGAGGTGGACGATCGAGTGCGGGGGGATATGGCTGTCTAGCAGTAGCGTGGGGCTACTAAGCCAGCGCTACTGCTAAGCTAGACCCACATGGGCCGCAGTGCCCCCGGGGCTAGACATAGTAGCAACGCGGGCCAGGAACCAGCGTTATAGCTACGAGGTTAGTTGTAGTGTGGGGTTTGTGACCTGCACTGCTACTATGGCTCGACCCGGGGGCACACTCAGGACCACTTAACAGTAGTGTCGGTTGAGCGAACCAGTGCTACTACTAACGTGTACTTGTAGTGCTTCTCTTTGGCCATCGCTACTGCTACTTAACAGTAGCGTGGTTACACTACCCCACGCTACTGCCAAGCATCTACCTATAGGGTTTTCCCTAGTAGTGTTTCATGGCCAATGAGGATAGCTACCTTAATTATAATGTTAAGCAGATGAATGTCCATGACTACTTTAGTCCCCCTTTTAAAATATATCCTCCCTTTTAACGTTTGAGCATATATTGCATCACTTATGGCTCATCCCTCTCACTATCCTAAATCAATATGATTATTGTGTGGTGGTATAGGGTGGACGACTTGTAGTTGTTTATTGGTTCTGATGTGTGCTCAATGGACCACAATATATATATTTGTTATATTCTAAAATCGTAGCACACAATTTCCTAGAGGCATTATATTATTCCACAACCACATAACTTATTTAGGCAGTTGGATATAAAATTAATATCTACATTTAAATATCTAATGGGATATTGAGAATAACATGATCCATTATGTCAGAGACTCTGATGGGGTATGTGTCCCATACATATGACATAAGTAAAACCCATAGTGAATTGATAGAGTTTTGTGTTCAAGTGGAAAGTGCAGTGCCTAGACATGTTTCCCCAAGGTAACTATATTACTATGTTTCATGGAAATACATGGTAGGTTGCAAAAGTCTGAATTGACTTGTGCTTATATATTTAAGAGTGTCCACAAATCGAAACTGAAACATACTAGTGATTTGAGAGCCCAAAACATAAATTGGTATGCATATTTTTAATTAGTTGTAAAAAAATATTCTCCAGTATGTGAAGGGTGTGCAATCAGTTTAGAAGGTCTCTAAAAGTAACTCTGCTATTTGCAGAGTATGTTGACAAAAATCATGGGTGTTGAGTGTACCTTCCAAATACATAAATGGATATAGCATGAGTACTATGTAATCGCATTCAATAATATCCATATTTTTTATAGTGTCCCTGGATATATACTCATATTATATGAAAGGTTGACATGCCTCATGACATAATCTAACGATCAAGTCCATAACACAACAAGCCTATTGCTTACCTTTATCCTGCACCTAAAGGGCTCGAACCAACACCTTCAATTCTTGATAAATTTATGTCATATGAGAGAGAGAGAGAAAGAGCGTGCTGGGGGTTGTTCCATGGCATTTTCAGTGACGTCCTCACATTTGTGAGGGCAACCTAACGCACCCTATGCATGAGAGCCATGAGTTCCCTCGTCTCATGGTGGTACCATATGCGTAACACACATGTATAAAAACTCAAGGATTAATGAATAATTAAAAATTGTAAAACAAAAAACACAACAAAATAATCCCCATCCTGCCCATCGCCGTTGCTCATCGTCGGGCGACTTGTTGCCGCCGGAGCCTCCGGTGCCACCGGAGTCCCACGCCGAAACCTCCGCAGCCGTAGTGACCTCCGCGACCTCCACTGCCATCTCTCACCATGCCTCTTCTTCTCTCGTCCCCGGACTTGGAGGTGGGATTGTAGTGGGCGTAGTGAAAAGTAGAGGGGAGGTCTAGGAGCCAGAGGAGGAGGAGGAGCAAGGTGGACCAGGCCACGCACAAATTAGGGGTCATCCTCCCCACGCCAAGCATACCCATGTCTGGTTGCTGCTCATCTGATGCCATAATGCACACAAGGTGTTTGAGGTGATGTCCCTTAATTATTGTAGTTCATTCTACTTCCTCTTTTTGTCTGTGCTAGATGGTCTGTGTGAATAATCATTTTACTATGACATCATGGAGTGTGGCAACCTGTTGAAATTTGACCTTGTTTATTGTGGCCTTCTATGTATGGTGAGCCTTCTGTTCATGTTATTCAAATGCACACAAGGAGTAAGCTATATTTATACATTGGTAATCAATATGTAGAGGCATTTGGCATTTACATATAGAATATCCCTACATGTTATCTATTGTACTTGATCTTATCTTAAATCAGCAAACAAATTGGCAACTTTTGGCATTTCTCCATGTGTATTAATATATAGATTCTTCAAAAATTTCATAAAAATGTTTTGAAGGCAATTTGAAAAGCGCCAAACAAATATTTTGGAGGCGGCCTGAGAAAGGTCACATTTGACCTTTGGAGTCATTCTTTATAATGCCACAAATTGTGCTTGTAGGTGTTCTGAAGATGCCCCCATTATGTATTTTCTTAGGTGTTTTAGACAAGGGCCTTGAAAGGTCTTTTCCTTCGTAAGTATCTCCAACATTGTTTGAAATGCCTTTAATTGTCTAGGCTAGAATTTTGTAGGCCTTTTGAGGCATTTATGAATACCGGCTAACAATTTACTCATTTTTGTGCCAACACCCACATGCTGTCGGTCCAGCTATATGGAAAATGCACTAGAGATCAAGGACATGGAAGAAATCATAGAGGAAATCCTCATCTGCCTCCCGCCTGATGAGCCTGAGAATTTCGTCCATGCATCCCTCGTCTACAAGCTGTGGTGCCACCTCCTCTCTTACAATGGCTTCCGCGACCGCTATTGAGCCTTCCACGATACGCCACCTATGCTCGGCCTTCTCCACAGTTGATTCTGCAATGACCCCTTCATTCCCATTACAAAATTTGTCCCTCATGGTCACTGTAAACACAAATATGTGGCTAACTACCACCATGGCAGTCTCCTATATTTGGATTGAATCATATGGTTCGCCATGAGTGGCAACACTAGGAAGTTGCAGGTGCCACAGAGAGGCAACAATTGTAGTAGCTTGGTTATACTACAATTTTCTAAACTCACGTTTGATCAAGAGATGGTGGCCTTCAAAAGATGCGTCACTACAAGGATACATCAGAATATGTACGTAGTGCATTTGGCACATCAGTTTATTGTTGAGGCACTAAGAGCTGCTTCCAGCGATTATATGGACTTGTACACCCTTTTCGGTAATTTGGTGTCTTGTGAAGACATGTTGCTCCTACTTCCTTGCAATGGGGAAGCCTTCTACATCGATTGTTTTTACTAATCCAACAAAGAATATATGGGTGGAAGATGGAGGCTTGAATAAGTAGGTGTTATTCTTTGGAGAGAAATATATTGGCTAGGCATGATGCTCAGTGAACACAGAGCTGACGGGGTTGAAAATTCTATTTTCATACCCAGTAGATAGTGACCAAAATGAGGACTGTGAGCGAGAACCTTAATTTCTTCCTCTCATGGCGCATGTTCTCTTCCTTCCTCTCACCTCCACCAGTACGATAACCATGCCAATCCTCCCTAACTAACTGGTAGAGGATGCATCCAAGCAACCATATGAGCCTGTGTCGGGTTTTCATCGGGATTCTCATTTTTTCTGGAATTTTTCATTCTACGTCTGTAAAAAAAAGGTACATGTTCGCGTGTATAATATCTCCATCTGTATTGAAAATATGATCACCTCATATTTCAAATATGATCATCATATATGCCAAAAGATTTCATTGCGTATTTAAAAAGTGTTAATGACATATTAAAAAGAAAACATATGTTCATCAAGTATTTTGAGAAGTATTCGTTGTATGCTCAAAAAATGTTAATCACGTATTTGGAAAATATTTCTCACATATTTGATTACGTATAAAAATATTATTGTATTAAGTTTCATGTACTAAAAAGATGTTCGACTCATATTTGTAAAATATTGATGGATAAATAATTATATTCATGCCACAGAGTAAAAAATAGAAGAAATAAAATCAACCAATAAATGAAAAAGTAAACAAATAGGAAAAAAGCAAAGGCTAAACTAGAAGAAATAAACGTTGAAACACACTAAGAAAAAAGAGAAAAAGTATGGCCATAGCAGTCTCACTTAGGTAATCTGCCGACTATCCCCTGCCTGCTGCTTGGAGTAGGATTCATTGGGATCATTCTACCGAGCGCTAGATTATTCACAAGGTAGTACTGGAAAATTTATAAACTTATTTTCTAAAATTTGCAGGATATGTATAAGTTCTTGGAACTAGACATTGTTAACCTCAAAGATATAGGGAGATAGAGAGAGAACCTGATAAAGCTCTCTCTCTCTCTCTCTCTCTCTCTCTCTCTCTCTCTCTCTCTCTCTCTCTCTCTCTCTCTCTCTCTCTCTTTGTCTCTCTCTTTCTTTGTCTCTCTCGTCAAACACGCTCCACCCCGATCCTCCCCATATCCATGCTAACTATGCTAAAACCACCCATGGTTGAGCAGTAGATTATGCTTTGCGGAAACTTAAGGCTAGTAATCCTACTTCCGTCCATGTCTAGAGTCATAGGTCTGGATCCTTGTTGTGTCCAAATCTTGAGCCATCGAAGGCCGATTCTGGATTCTGCCTAGACCAGGAGCCAACACGATGAATAGTGAGGGAGTGAAGCAACCAACTGTCTCCAATAACCACTTCCACAGTGGTTAGCATCGTAGAACGTAGTTGCAGTCTCTACCACTATACCCACGCTTGTTATAACCGACGAAGGTATGATGCGGAACTTGCCATTTTTCTTTCTTTTTCCACGGAAAATTTAGTTAAAAGTCGTTCATCTTTGAGTTTCTTATACTATATAACAAAATACAGAAAATTTGAAGGGTTTACAAATATCAATGTAAAAAATATCAAAATTTCAATATCACTTTCATGCATCTCCCAAGGAAAGAAAATGCAGCCCTTGCCTTATTTTATTTCAAATGCTGATGAAATTCAATGTGGTCTATTTTTCTTGAGGTTCATGCATATATGCTTCGAAATAATTTAGTCCTTACTCAATTGTATATTATGTTTGTTGTTTTACAAACATTTTCACTATGTTACTATAATTATGATTGATTGTAGTACGTAGTACTCTGTGAACGAAAATAGTGATAGCAGTTTATGTTATATATTTAATTAGAGTCTGTTGCTATATTTTTTATCCTTAAGTTGATGGTCACTAATGGAGAATTTGAAGTTGGTACCATGCAATACATCAACTGGAGCTCCAACATCCCCATCTCCATGCTCTTCATCATGTTCTCACCCCTAGGATAGGCAGATCTATGTCATGGTTTATTTTACACCATCATAGTTCCATCGGTGAACATCTTGAATTCATCGTTACCAACCCTAGTTGGTATGCCGCACTTATATAAGTTAAATATACCTTAGGCATGCACTTCCCTCCTATTATTTCTACATACTTTGGCGACCAAACTAGCTCAGAAGAATTGAACAATGGAAAGACAGAGGAGCTCATTGATCCCACACACCCTAGTACTCCATTGTGTCGCTTGAGCTCTCCAAGTATTTTGGACAAATCTGTAGTTGTCAAGTATATGCATAGCCATGATATGTTCCCCCTCAGAAGATCCCTTGTCCTAATGAACATACTCACTCTCGCTACGGCTGCAGATCCATCTTGGCAATTTATTCAGCTCTACTGAAGAACCTTCATATACCCAAAAGCATCAACGAATTCATATGTATTTGTCAGCGGCTGGCACTAGCTGTATGCTTGGTGATTTGCGACACCTCTTGGTTGCACTATGACTTTCTGAATTAAAATTTGATCTAGGAGATGGTGGCCTTGAAAGGCTGGGTCATTATGAGGATACAAGAAAAAATGTGAGCCATGCATTTGGCACACCAGTTTCTTGTTGAGGTACTAAGAGTTGGTTGCAGCGATTATATGTACCCGTACATGCTTTCCAGTAACTTGGTGTCATGTAAAGACACACTTCTCCTACTTGGTTATAATAAGGAAGCCTTGTACTACATCAACTCTTTAACTAAACCTACAAAGTATTTGCGGGTGGAAGCTAGAGGCTTGAAGAAGTGGGCATCGTTCTTTGACGAGAAACATCTTGGCCAAACACATTTCTTAGTGAACCAAGAGAAGATGGGGTTATGATATCTCTATGCCTGCTAGTTCCATGAAAATTCTCAATTATTTTCATACCCAGTAGATAGCAACAAAAATGAGGAGTGTGACCCAGAACCATAATTTCTTCCTCTCGGTGCTGCACGCTCTCTTCCTCCCACTCAGTTGCACCTCTCTTCTAACTATACTAATCCTTCCTAACTATCTGGTTGTCGATTCACGAAAGCAACTGTATGGGCCAATGTCTGTCTTTCAACTGGATTTTCATTTTTTTGGAATTTTTTATTTTACATATTTTGAAAACATAAATACTCGAATGGAAAAATTATATTGCAAAAAATGAAAAAAATATAAATATTCGTGCATCTAAGATGTTTGTTCAATATTAAAAATATGTTCACCTCATATTTTAAATATAGTCATCACATATTTCAAAATAACTCACATGTTCAGCAGGTGTTCATCACATATGTGAAATTGTGTCATGCATAAATATGTTCATCGAGTATTGAAAAAAAATATCCTTTGCATATTAAAAAAATGTTGATCACATATTTGGAAAATGTTTATGACATATTTGAAAATGTGAGAAATATTGATGTAATAAAATTTTATGAATAAAAAAGAAATAAAATGTTCAACTCATATTTGAAAAGTCTTCATTGACAAAAGTTATATTCATGTCATATGAGAGAGAGAGAGAGACAACGTGTTCTGGGTTGTTCCATGGCATTTCGAGTGACGTCGTCGCATTTGTGAGGGTCACCCAACGCACCCTATGCACGAGAGCCATGAGTTGCCTTGTGTCATGGTGGTACCATGTGAGTGACACACATGTATGACAACTCAAGGATTAATGATTAACAAAAAAGGTAAAACAAAAAACACAACAAAATAATCCCCATCCTGCTCATTGCCGCTGCCCATCGTCGGGCGACTTGTTGCCACCGGAGCCTCCTATGCCACCGGAGTCCTACGCCGGAACCTTCGCGGCCATAGTGACCACCGCGACCTCCAACACCATGCCTCTTCTTCTCTTGTCCCCGGTCTTGGAGGTGGGATTGTAGTGGGCGTAATGAAGTAGAGGGGAGATCTAAGCCGAAGCGGAGGAGGAGGAGCAATGTGCACCAGGCCACGCACAAATTAGGGGTCATCCTCCCCACGCCAGGCATACCCTTGTCTGGTTGCTGCTGATCCGATGCCATAGTGTACATAAGGTGTTTGAGGTAATGCCCTACTTCCTCATTTAATTTGTGCTAGATGGTCTATGTGAAAAATCATTTTACTATGACATCATGGAGTGTGGCAACCTGTTGAAATTTGAGCTTGTTTTGTTGTGACCTTCTATATATGGTGAGCCTTCTGCTCATGTTAGAAAAATGCACACAAGGAGTAAGCTATATATTATCTGGTGTACTTGATATTATCTTAAATCAGTAAACTAATTGACAACTTTTGGCATTTCCCCTTCTCCATAATTACATAGATGGTTCAAAAATTCCATAAAAATGTTTTGAGGGCAATTTGAGAAGCGCCACAAAAATGTTTTGGAGGCGGTCTGAGAAACGCCACATTTGACCTTTGGAGCATTATTTATGATGCCACAAATTATGCTTGTAGGCGTTCTGAAGATGCCTCCATCATGTATTTCTGAGGCATTTTATAAAAGGTCCTTGAAAGGTCTTTTCCTTCGTAAGTATCTCCAACATTGTCTCAAATGCCTTTAATTGTCTAGGCTAGAATTTTATATGCCTTTTGAGGCATTTGAGAATACCCGCTAACAATTTATGTGTTTTGATGCCAACACCCGCATGCTGTCGGTCCAGCTATATAGAAGATGCAATGGAGATCAAGGACGTGGAAGAAATCATAGAGGCATTCCTCATCCACCCCCCGCCTGATGAGCTTCAGAATTTCGTCCATGCATCCCTCATCTGCAAGCTGTGGTGCTGCCTCCTCTCTCATAATGGCTTTCGCGACCGCTATCGAGCCATCCACAATACGCCACCTATGCTCGGCTTTCTCCATAGTTGGTTCTGCAATGACCCCTTCATCCCCATTACGAAATTTCTCCCTCGTGGCCACTATAAACACAAATATGTTGACGACTGCCGCCACGGCCGTGTCCAATATTTGGTTTGGATCATATTGTTCCCCATGACTGGCAACACCAGGAAGTTACAGGCGCCATAGAGAGGGAGCAATTGGAATAGCTTGGTTGCACTACAATTTTCTAAACTCGCATTTGATCAAGAGATGGTGGTCTTCAAAAGATGGGTCAGTACAAGAATACATCAAAATATGTACGTTGTGCATTTGGCACATCAGTTTATTGTTGAGGCACTAAGAGTTGCTTGCAGCGGTTATATGGACTTGTACACCCTTTTCGGTAATTTGGTGTCTGGTGAAGACATGCTGCTCCTACTTCGTTGTAATGGGGAAGCCTTCTACATCGAATATTTTACTAAACCAACAAAGAATATCTGGGTGGAAGATGGAGGCTTGAATAAGGTGTTATTCCTTGGAGAGAAATATATTGGCTAGCCACGATGCTCAGTGAACTCCGAGCTGAAGGGCTTTAAAATTCTTGAGTATTTTCATACCCAGTAGATAGTGACCAAAATGAGGACCGTGAGCAAGAACCTTAATTTCTTCCTCAAATGGCGCATGTTCTCTTCCTTCCTCTCGCCTCCACCTGTACGCTAACAACACTAATCCTCCCCAACTAACTGGTAGAGGTTGCATCCAAGCAACCATATGGTCCCGTGTCAGGTTTCATCGGGATTTTATTTTTTTCTGGAATTTTTCATTCTACATGTAAAAAAAAGTTTCAAATGGAGAAACTATAATGCAGAAATGAAAAAAGGTACTGTTCGCGGGTATAAAACGTCCATCTGTATTGAAACTATGATGACCTCATATTTCGAATATGGTCATCATATATTCCAAAAGAATTCATTGCGTATTTAAAAAGTGTTCATGACATATTTAAAATGTGCCATGTATAAATATGTTTGATTGTATTAAAAAGAAAATATATGTTCATCGAGTATTCAAAAAATGTTAATCACATATTTGAAAATGTTTCTCACACATTTGAATTACGCAAACAAATATTCACTACAAAAAAATACACTTCCGTGATGATACGTGTTTGTCACAGTAGGTCGCGTTTTTTGTCATGCATGTACATCCATGACGATTTTATGACGGAATCAAGATAGTCATACCTGTGCTGTCGTAGAAGTGTTCCATGACATTACCAAAATTATCATCACGGAAGTGTCCACTTCCATGATGATAAATCGCGCGTCACAGAAGTGCTTTTGTCAAGGGTGACCGACACGTGGCATCCACCGTAACGGAACGCCGTTAAGCTATTGGGTCGGGTTTTGGATCCGATAACCCGTTAACAGCCCCAACCAATGGGAAATTTCCACGTGTAAAATTCTTATTGGCCGGACGAAACACGTGTCAGCTCGTTAGTGGGTCAGATAGGCGCCTATGATATGTCGACACGTGCCACGGCCCACCACTGGCCCATTTAGCTTACAAAGCTGGCCCGTTTGACTTGGTCAAAAGTTAACGGGCTGGCCCATGAAAAGCCTGTTAACGGTCTCTTCGCAAATAGCCCATTTTACGGCCCGTTAACTCACGGTCCGTTAGGCCCTAAAGGAAATCGGCCCAACAACGTCATGTGGGCCGTCGAATATAACACCAGCCCATTTCACTTTCGGCCCATGTATGGCCCACGACGTCTTTCGGCCCATATGATGCCTTAGTATCTTTCGGCCCTTTACAGGTCCACGGTGACTCTAGCCCATAATGAACAGTAATTTTCTTTATACCCGTTAACGGCCCGTGATTTACATGGGCCGTTTCCAGCCCGTGTTAGCTTTCGGCCTATTGACGGCCCATACGTTCTTGGGCTCCTTTTCGGCCCTCGATTACTTCCGGCCCGTTACTGGCCTGTTCCCCTAATGGGCCAAATTCGGCCCATGGCAAGAGTCGGCCCGTTACTGGCCTGTTCCCCTAATGGGCCAAATTCGGCCCATGGCAAGAGTCGGCCCATTACTGGCCTGTTACCCTAATGGGCCAAATTCGGCCCATGGCAAGAGTCGGCCCGTTTCTGGCCTGTTAACCCGTTGCGCCGTTTCCAGCCCGTCCTATATTCTAGCCCATTAATGACCCGTTATGCCTGTGATAGAATTAAGCCTTTGCTGTCCTACGGCCTGTTAACAGCCTGTTACCGTGCTGGGCCGATACCAATTACGCCCGATTACGGCCCATGTAGACCCATTTATCCGACGGCCCGAGGCCCACCGATTACAGGCCCATTTATCGACGGCCCGTAGGAGACCCATGGATCCTACGGCCCGTATATGGGCCATGGTAGTTGCGGCCACTAGCAAACCAGGGAAAAGAAGACTAGGAAATAAATAAGGCCGAAACTAACGCTAGGCTATTAAGGCGATTGCACAGATTACATCCACTCGGCATCAAAGATCGCCACCAGTGCAAATATAGGGAACACCCTACACTATACAAAAATGGCTTGCTGTTTTCTTCAGCCAATGGTTGCACGTTAAGAATAAATTTTGCATCGCACCAAAACAAATTACAACTATATAACAAAAGGAAGGTTGGCATAAAACTTAACAGTCTAGCAGATAAATGCACCACCAGAAGTTCAGAAGCTCAGTTCATTTGACCTGACTGTTACGTTTTCATGCTGTATTGTCCGATGGAGCACCATAACCCTCGCCTTCATTTCCCCTAGGCTCCTGAACAACATAGCAAATGTCTGATAGTCTGGTTTCAAAAACATGCATATCTTGACGACATTGAGCAATGTTTCTCCTTGTTTCACAAAGGGTCTCTGTTAGGGAATGGACTTGTGTCTGGAGCGCAGATACAACATTGCTTTGAGCTTGCATATCTTGATCACGAGGCAGTTTGGACGATATTGCCTTAACAACCAACCCAGTATTACGCAGGAACGTGCTTTTGGCACTGTTAGTGGACATGTACTGACCCACTGCAGCAAGAGCTGACATTGTGGTTATAGTTGCCTCGCCACCTTCAGAAGGTGGCGGTTCTACCATTTTTCCATAGCTCGCTGAAAAGTTGAGGTTTTACATTAGTAGTACCAGAACAGAAGATATTAAGGAGGCAGCAAAACCAAACAAAATTGCTTTGGTCTATATACAAAACTTATTCTAGTGAACCCATGTAAAATATTAGTTGTATTTTATTGCAAAGTACATAATAAAACCAGGTTCCAAACATATGACCATGTACCATCGCTAATGTATTGTCTATTTCTTCACATTGTATTGAGGGCTAAGGATAAAGAGACGAAGTTTATAATACGGTAAGCATAGTATGACATCATTCATATCACAGAACAACTGAGAACAGACAAACAGGAAATTGTAACGTTGTGTGGGCAAGTCCAGCACGGAACTAGATTATGGGTCAAGATCAAAGGAACATCACTCCTCTCTTTTAAACCTTGTAAGGTGCAATGATACGCTAAGACAATTGTGTATAAAATTGAAAAGAGTAATAGACATTGGCTGCAAACCATACAGTTCAAGGCACAAGTCAGAGTAAGTAGTAGTTAAAAGGCATGAGGATTAAGGACTTACAACATCGGCTTTGACTGGTGTAGTCATGCCCTTCTTCTTGCTAGTGTGACAGTCCTTGAAGATTTCCACAACATTTGGTTCAGGTACTTTTTTGTCCTTGCGGGCTTTCCTCTGCATTCCGAACAAGTCAATATAGATCTGATAATATGGTACAACGAAAAGAGTGAAACAGCAGCTAATTACAAGAGCCTCGCAGTGCAATATAGCTACGAGATCCTGTCGTCTGTTGGAATTTCACTTTCGTACAGTTGGCCTTGTTCTTTGAACAGTTCACCTACAAGAAGATAGATTTGTGTGGCACATGCGTAAATAGGACTTCAACATGTGATCCGATCACATATATATAATGTACCTGATACTTCGGATCAGACCAGTGTTTAACAAGGCCCCTCCAGTCTTCATCCGATATATTTTCCACTGGAGATGTTTGCGAAAGTTCACTGTTAGCCTTGCCTTCAAAGTGAGTTTTCCTCAAGTTATACCGATACTGTTGCAGAGCAGACTTGAAAACATGGGTGCAAGCTTGTCTGGTTGCATCATCTTGGCTATCCAACTTGAACCTCATATGCTGAAAATTATGGGAGTCTCATTATCAGCAACCTAGAAAGTATGGGACGGAGCAAGATGATATTACTAGATTCCATACATAACCATACTTACAGATAAATGGTCGAGGAAGGTGTTGAACTTGGTTTCGTCTTTGTCATTCCTGTACTGAATCCATGTTGGGAGGATACGTACATGACACCTAACGGCAACCGCTGCCTCTGATACTAACTTGGCTGACTCTGTAGCATCACGTGGCCTTTTTAAACCTGCCTCCAAACGGATCTCCATTCTTCCTCCTCTAGATTTAGTTAACCTATCGAGCATTATCCCTGATGTTTGTTTCCTCTTGCGCCTAGGTGCTAGTCCAACAACGAACATAGGAAGTGTTAGTGTACATCAAACTGTGAGACTACATATAAAGAAGCATGCAACTGTAACTTGACTCCAGCAACTACCTTCTTGCTATTGAAGCTCACAAGGTTCATCTGATATTGCCAACTCGTCTTGTGTCAAGAGTGCTTGGGAAGTAGTGTCAGGTGGCAAGGGAGCTTGGGAACGTGCTGCTAGCTCAGTTGGCGCACGAGTAAGTCGTGCAACTGGTAGTACTGTGGTAGGTGTTGCAAGAACTAGGGCTGTCTCTGCTTGTTTGGTGGCAGCTATTTGTTTTTGTTTGGATTTTTTTGCAACTCGTGTAGCATGGGATGCCGTGTTTGTAGAATTTTCCGCTGGACTTTGACCTTCTATTGCACCATCAGTACCAGTAGAATCTGCAGGATTCATCCGCTTCTCATTCCCTGCCATTCTGTGATTCTTCCTCTTTCTCTGTGCCATGTTAAGTCAAGCCGACAAGAAAAACGAATAACAATTTAGTTCTTCAGAACAAATTGATGCGTGATGCAGACGAACTGAACTTTGATGTTAGACAACCACATGATAGGAGGATGTAATATGTATGAAAAACAGGACGGAAGAGATAACCAGAACTATGATGTGTAAACTAAGAAGAAGACATTTCACCAAATTAGAAGCAATGCAATGGAAGGTAGACACCATATGAAAGATGCTACAAATATCGCTCTGCCAAGTTAACAGTGTCTCATCATAAATGGCGTTTAAACAAATGTGAAGCAGTACAAGAAATAAATCATATGCAAGATGCAAACAACATCACACTACAATGTTAGAGGTCTCTCGTCATTAGTGCCATTGCATATTCACAACATTGCATATTCACTTCTTATGATGTGTAAACTAAGGAGAAGGCATTTCAACAAATTAGAAGCAATGAAAGCTAGACACCATATGAAAGATGCAACGAATATCACTCTACCAAGTTAAAACTGTCTCGTCATAAGTGCCATTTCAACAAATTAGTAGTACAAGCTAGAAAAGAATGTGAGATGTAACCTATATCACACTCTGAAGTCAAACGTGTCTTATGATAAGTGATTGTTGCAGGTTACACAACAGTAGTAATTTGATGTAAGAACATGGTGTGATAGACAGATATTGTATGTTCTAGAAACAGGAACACGTGTCTTATTCAAGTATAATGTGTAAAGTAAGCAGATGGAATTCAACAAAATTAGAAGCAATACAAGCTAGACATCACACATAACATGCAACCACATATAACAGTGCCAAGTTGGAGGGAGCACCGGTGATGCTGCACTAGGGGAGACATGCTCATCATAAACACAGCTTTGTTGAGTGTCTATGCATGTGTTGTCTTGGAAATTATCTTGGGGGTGTGGTGGAGTAGAAACTGTAGAGGCCCTCCGTTCGGAAGGAGCACCTTTATCCGCTGCCTTGCTAACTTCCTTCCGCTTTATTGATTTTGAATTGTCAAGTAAAACTGACAAGAAAAAGCAATAAAATTCTCTCTTCAGAACTCATTCATGCATGATACTGACAATCACTACTTTGATGTAAGGCAAGCACATGATACCAGGATGGAATATGTACGAAAAACAGGACGGCATGGCATGTTCACAACTGTTCGTGTAAACTAAGCAGAAACCATTCCAGCAAATAAGAAGCAATGCAAGCTAGACACCACATGAAAGATGCAACCAATATGACTCTACCAAGTTAAAAGCGTCCCGTCATAAATGAAATTTCAACAAATTAGAAGCAGCGCATGCTATAAATCATATGAAAGATGCAACTAATATCGCACTGCATATACTAAAGGTGTCTCGTCATGTTGATTGATGCGGGATACAAAAAAAACAATAGTTTTATGTAAGGACATGCTTAATAGACAGATGTACTATGTACTAAATACAGGAAGGCATGTCACATTAACAGTTATAATGTATAAGCTAAGCAGACTAGCACATGCAGTTTAACCAGATTGGAAGAATTACAATCTAGACACCATATGCAACATGCAACCACATATCATGCTGCCAAGTTAGAGCAAGCACCTGTGATGCTAGAGTAGAGGAAATGCTGTAATCAACTACAGAGCTACGTTCACTATCTTCATCTAGCATTTCTGTTTCTTGAGAATCATGTCGGGAGGCTGACGCTGTATTCTTTAAATGAGGAGTAGTCCCCTTGCCTGCCTGCCTCGTCATAAGTGATTGACGAGGGATACACAAGAACATTAGTTTGATGTAAGAACATGGTTAATACACAGATGTACTAGTATGTACCAAAAACAGAAAGGCAATGTCATATTCAAAGGTATAATGTGTAAGCTAAGCAGATGCAATTTAACCAAATTGGAAGCAATACAAGCTAGACATCCGGCTGGAGTGGTGAGCATGATCATCTAGGACCCGAGAGCCTGGTGGGAGGCGGGCTGCTTCGCCACCATCGCAGCTTTTTAGTTGGCTTCCAGGTGATGCCTATCTTTGCTGGGCTTGTCACTGGCTCGGCCAGTGCCCTGACTAGCTATTTGTCTTCTGGTGCTCACGGGATGGTGGTTCATGTAAAAAAATATCTTTCCTTATCTTACCGACTTCGGCCTTTCCAATACAAGCTAGACACCATATGGAACATGCAACCACATATGACACCGCGAAGTTAAAGCAAGCACCTGGGATGGTGGTTCATTGCGAGCGAGGTCATCAACTCCAGAGCTACGTTTACCGTCTCCATCTGCTGACACTGCACCCTTTATAGCGCTGTAACGTGTCTTGCCTACCCGCATACGAAGCTGGAGCGACTTCTCTCTTTTCTTTTTGGCTTCTCTCATGGCAGCAGAGTCTGAAATACCCTTGCATAAAAACACAATAGTGAGAGTAAGGGTGAAGTGTGTGCAGAACTAGTGCACTGTAAAAGTAGCAGATAGCAGGTGGCTGAAAAATAAATGACAGGAGACATATGATAGCTCTACAACATTGCATGGCAAACAAAATTAGATTCTACTCCGTATGATTTTGTAATATATGAGCACAGGAAATGCAGGTACTCCTCCAGCACACCACCACATGTGGTCATATCTAAGATAACAGTCGACTGAAAATAAATAGGTCAGTGGATTTTTTTAACTAACCGTCCGATCTATAAGGAACGGGGAGATGGCCTTCATCTACCTCCCGCCAGTCACTGTTGATGATCTTTCTCGAACCGCCAGCGACCACCGGCCCAGACCCCTGCCTCCGCCGCCCCGCCCTCCCATCGACCTCACACCACCGCCGTGCTTGGCAGCGCCCCCAGGCCATCCCTTTAATCCCGGCCGACCTCCAGATCGGGCGCCAGTAGCTCTAGGCTGCACATGCCCCTAAGATAAACACTAAGGCGCTTCTTCCCCGGCGTAATAGGCGTACTAGCGCCTGTTACGCCGAGGAATGCTTCCGTTAATTGGGAATCAACCGGCCAAAAATTGAAATTCAGGGGGGCGACGGACCTCTAGCTAAGGTGAAATAGTATATGAGGAGAAACCTTGTGCATCGCGAGTTACTAGGAACATCTAGTATCAAGAAGAAGCGGTCAACTAGTGTCTTCTGTGGGATGAATACCGTGCAAGCAGAGACGTAAGATTTGCAGGAATAAGGGAAGAGGAGTACCTTCTTCGGTTGCCGGTGTGGTCACCTCCACATGTCGCGCTGATCTTCTTCTTTTTACTGGGGAAACCGATGTTCTGGAGGGTGGAGGCTTGGACGAACCCATGGCCAAATTGTTGACTGTGTTGCCGTGGCCGTATGTCGGCGGAGGGGAAGTAGATCCGAGGCGGCGAAGGACGCGTAGCAGGAAAACTCCAGTGCGGTGGAGGGTGGCGAAGTTGGAGCGGCACCGGTGAGGCGCAGGACGGCGTGGTTGAACTGGCTCGGGTACGGACGGCTCGGCCTCGGCTTCAACTACTAGCCGTGGAGGGCATTGCGGTTGAAGTTGCAGTGGACGACGACGTCGGGGTATCGGCTCCGGCGTGATGGAGGAGGGCGGTGGTTGATGGGTGGGATGGGGTGGCGGACGGAGGACGCCGGGGTTTCACGACTGGTGGAGAGGTAGGTTTGGCGCCCACGGAGTACAAATGGGTAATCGGACGGGTGGGGGGGAACCATGTTTCGGTCTGGGACGCGCTTGTTTTTGGCTTTTTTTGAACAGAAGATGGGACGCGCTTGTTTGAAATTTTGGGAAAGTACAAACTTTGCCCCCCTCTTAAATTTCGGACCTACTGCGGGTCGGGGGTAGGATGGTAATCCCAGGTGTCCCAAATAGTGGGCGGGAGCGATTTCGGCCGCGCGCATGTGTGCTTAGGCGGCCATTGTGTATGAATGTTTTTCTGATGCGGTTGCGTGGCGTCTAGATGAAGCTACAAACCTACCCCGGTTTAGACCTTTGGACGTCGGGCCGGTAGGTTTCACGGGTCGGAGTTATTAGAAAAGTAATTTCCTTGTACTACCAAACATTGGTCTCACGCGGTTTCGGGCGAGTAGAGGCTCTTTTGGCGCTTCGTTCGAAATTTTGAAACACAAGCATTCACGTTTAGAGTACTCCTCACGCGGTTTCGGGCGAGTATAGGCTCTTTTGGCGCTTCGTTCGAAATTTTGAAACACAAGCATTCACGTTTAGAGTACTCCTGAACTATGAGGATTGACCTAAATAGACAACGTTATATTTGACCTTGTATGTTTGAAAACCTCATTAAATTATCCGCTTCTTTTTGAAATTTTGACACTTGAAAATCCTATAACTACGATTATTTTGGAATGGAGGAGCTAAATTTGAATCTATTTTGTACACGACTACATATGCTATTATGTACAAAATCAGAGCAAAGATTGGTGCCCCCATAATTTAGGTATGGTTTACAAATGCCATGATATCAAATTCAAATAATTGAATGGACTTCATGTTGAATTCGATTTTTTTAAACCACCTTAAGTTGAATTCAAATGTATGCTAGTTCATAGGTAGCTATTTATAATGTCCATTGTGTAACTTTCGTATGTATAATGTGCTTTACACAAACAACATGAACTATACTCACGTTTATATTCGATTGCTAAAGCGATGCATTGTCTGGAGTTCAAAATACTAACTATGTGGATCAATTGTGTCGAATAATAACATAGACATGCTCAAATTCGATAGAATCTAGATGTCTGATGGATCAATGACCGCTCCTTACGCGAATTGCAAATATCATGATCCCATCCTAATATTTGGATACAATTTATATCTTTGATCAATGTCTAGAGCAGTCTTTTACATGTAGTTTCACTCTCCATCGTTGGTCTCTCACACATGCTCACACACTCTCTCCCGAGGTGTCTTTCTCGCACACATGCTCTAGATATAACCCTCCCTCCCTCTCGTAACCATTTACAACTGTTTTCACTAACCTTTATCACAAGCACTCTTCCTCTCGCAAACATACACACACACAATCCTCATCGACCCTTTCTATATACATGGACCTGCCTCGTGTCTCATGTACGCACATTATCTTTACGCCTGTCTCACGCATTGTCTCACACCTCTCTTCCTAATCGACGAGTATGATTCTAGCAGAGCATTCTGTAGGATGCCCCTTAAAGTGAGGTTGGATGAATAGTAATATCAGAGATAAAGAGGTTACCTTAGTCCGAGAACCTAGGGTTACAAATCATAGCCGGCTTTGTCAGTGGACACAGAGTCCTTCACAATTCTGCTATCTTTGTCTTGTATGACTAGTCATCCATGGGTCTTCCTAATTAAATGCGTCATGGGCCGACCAATGTGGCGCAGGATGGAACCGAACGAAGGGCCTCACCTCGACCCACCGGACCTCACGCGGTGACACACCCTCTGCCCCCACGTCTCATTATCTTCTCACACCCACACATACCAACACAAACACCACACACACAGAAAATTTCTCCTGGTGCCTCTATTCCCTCCCCCCTTGCATATAAACACTCAAGGGAATGGAATCTCTTGTCGTGACGTCATATTCGTCTATCTCTCTAGACCACTCTAATTTCTCATGCTATCTCTCCCACGCCCCCCGTACTGTGAATTTGTATATTTTTATACTATATACAAAGTTAGTCATAATAAAGAGAAACGAAGAGCATCTCTCTCTCCATCGCATACCCCCCATGTACGCCCCTTTCACGTATGCACACAAAACTATCTCCAGGTCCTCTAAAAGTAAGCCCCCAGAAAATTCACGCATGTTTCATCTTTCTCTCACGATATATGCAATGATGATCATTGTATTTGAAGCGAAAGCACGATACGTACATTGGACTTCAGAATCCACTCATTACGGTCACCATTTACGTTCAGTGGTTATTATACAGTCACGGGCTCACCGTACAACTCTGTATTTGCTCATGACATGACTAGTTGACCAGTTAAACGCTCCACGTGGCACCTCTAGTGTTGCATCACATTATCTCACTACCATCGTGCCCACCTGTCGACTTGTATCTACTCTACATCTACACTCTTATAAAATACATACAATACACTCTTATAAAAAACAGAGTTGGTGATGATGGTGTGCCTGCCATCCTGCAATA
Source organism: Triticum aestivum (assembly GCF_018294505.1). Classification (NCBI taxonomy): domain Eukaryota; kingdom Viridiplantae; phylum Streptophyta; class Magnoliopsida; order Poales; family Poaceae; genus Triticum; species Triticum aestivum. The sequence continues at coordinate 17,101,272 of NC_057814.1, read as the reverse complement.
TAGGCCGTCCGATTTATATCTGACGGATAGGAAAGAAACTATGGCAATTTTGCAAAAAGGTACCCACACACCTCTCCACATTTGCAAATAAGGCCTTCCCTCGTTCATCCTTTTCTCTCACAAGATAAACAAGTCATACAAATGCATCTTGATGTTACGTGCAACGCACGGGCATCTTGCTAGTAAGAATGAAAACAAACGACAAAAATATATTTGGACGGTGGTTCGAAGTCATGACCGCGGGCACAGCGGACAAGGTGGCCTTGTATTGGTATGCTGAGCCGTCTGTTTTAACACACAGGAGCTGGTGTGGTGATTATACACACACGCACGCGTGCAGACGAACTGCATCCACACAACACACACACAAACACATGCACCCACGCACGCACGCAACACTCACACGTACACACGCAGCCACGCACGCATGCAACACTCACACGCACACACGCACGCATGCATGCACACACCAGTACACCACACGACCAACACACACTCTCACGCTCAAGTGCTCAACCTACACGTGCATGCGCACACATCAGGCCTTGACAGACACATACACAACCAGGTGATTCCTGCGCACGGGTTGGAGCCTTGTCGCGCCTGCATAAATTTGTGTTTATCTGACCTTTTGCCTATGCGAACTGACAGGTGGGACCCACAAGGAACTATTTGGCCGGTCAACAGAGTGCAATCCGATGCTGAACTGTGAGCAAGTGACCGTATAATCACCGCAAAATGTATATAGTGACCGTAATCAGCTTATTCTGAAGTTCGGTGACCATATTACGCTTTTCTCTCTATAGGCCCTCCAAAACTACATCTCTACACGTTCTCGCATGTTACATCTAACAACTATGCAATACAATACTACTACTATACTCTAACACAATAAATCATATGTGTTTTTAGTTTTACTAGATATCATATTGTTACTTATAATTATTTAGTTTGCATACATTAAAATTGCCTTTGAAATGTATGGCCAGTATCATCTACCGCGCGGGAAAAATCCCGCCCTTTCCTGTTTAATCGGGTTTGTATCGATGGATCGTGCGAAACGGCAAAACTATAGTACTATACAGTACTACAAGTGACAGTTCACTGGGCCGTCGTGTCGTCTACTCCTCCGTCGTAAGAGTGGAGCGCTCGCTTTAATAAATCTTCTAGTCCCTTTCGCCGACATGTGGGACATCAAGCTACCGGGTCCACGTGCCATACCGGAATACAGTGCAAAGCAGCCGGGGTGAAGCACCCCAGTCATGGCGCCGGCGTAGTAATGAGCAATAAGGCGTCAAATCACAAAGCTGCACCTTTCCCGCAGTTAAGTTGGAGGGACGAAGCAACCATCGTTTCACTCGTTGCTGAATCCGCTTCTCCCTCATTTTGTTCAACTTAACCATGTGTTGCTTCTGCCATTGTTCTGCCTCATGTGGGACGCGGATCAGCTTGGCAAAGCACTGACACGTGGGACCGCATGTTAGCAAACCGCCAGGACAACGTCCTCCGCAAAATAACAAGCCTAATCCTAGAATTACAAAGGGCTACGTAGCTGCTACGTATACTTTCCATCTAATCTATATATGCCCCCCCTGATTTTCAGGTGGGGTGGGCCTAATCCTCTCCTTTAATCCAATCAAATAGTCCCACATCAAATTAGTTTGTAACTTTACGTAAACCATTACGTGGATGTAGCATTGCTCAAATAAGAAACCTCCCCCGCCATCCGCGCGGCAAAATCACCTCCTTTTAACTAATCTTGATTCCATAATTTTTTAGATCAATATAATTGAGATTTGTATAGATAGCACATAGGAGCAAAACCAAGTGGTAACGGTTAAGGGCATCCACAATGTGTACCCAAATGTGAAAATAGCTTTTGGCATCGTGGTAACCATTGTGGACGGTGTTGCCAAAGCCAAAAAGATGGAACCGAAGCTCCCTGATTGATTGATTGAAGGAATAGAAAAATGCAACGTCTCTCCTCTTTCTCCCATGCTTGGACGCATGTAGTACAGTATAGAGCACAGAGTCTACTCCCCTGTCCCTTCTATCACAAATCACAAAGCAGTGAGGCGTCAAATCACAAAACCACGGACGAAGCAACCATCATTTCACTCTTCGTTGACTCCGCTTCTCCATCGTCTTCTTCGAGAAACCATCTCACCGCACTAGTACTCCTAGTAGTACTAGTAAAGGACTTCCTGGATACAAATAAGGCGGTTGTCTCGGCTTGCAGGCGGCACTTGCGAATGACTTACCGTGGTCTCCCTCAATGGTGTTCTCCATCGAACGCACTTCGCCAAACCACCAAAAAAAAAGATATCGTCGACGTCACTGCAATGGGGAAGGAAGTCAAATATAGTTACTACCTCCATTTTTTTTGTACACAAGGCCAGTATATCAAAATTACAATTTGCAAAGGGCCACTAACACTAATTGAGGCAAAATTGATGGGTTAGCAACCAAAGACATTAATATCCCCTGCATGCATGCGGAAGTGAGAAGGTTGGTTTGCATGGCGCTGCATTAATCAAGCGATGAGGAGTGAGATGGTTAGCTCTTTGGTCTTTGGAGAAAAAAATACGCATTAATTGACACGTGAAACGAGGATTTGTATCGATTAAATCCCGCGAAGGAAAACCCCGCCTTTCTTTTTTAACACTAGTACTCCTAGTACGTACGTACTTATCCTGTTTGGGTCTAGGCCTTGCATTGCCAAACTTCGCCACACATTTTTGCCAAGCTTAACTAAAGTTTTCAAAATGAGAAGGGGGTACACTTGCGCACGGCTGTCGCGGTCGCACCGCACCCTCACACGGTCGCTCCTGCACACCGCGGTCGCACCGCACCCTCACACAGTCGCTCCTGCACGCCGCAAACCCAACCAAGGGAACGCACCCTCACTGACACGTGCTGTCGCATATGAACAAACCAAACTCAGCCATCCTTTCGCTGACACATAATTTTCGTTCATAGAGTATGTTTATCCAACCGAATGTTGGGGAGTATCCATACGGCCCGTGCGGTGGTCTGTTGGGGAAGAAGAAGAGGTGAGGAAGAAGGAAAGAAGGGTTAGGAGACGTAGGATATTCATCCAACCGCCTGAAATGGTAGACTGACCCAAGTCAGGCGACTTGCATAACAAATATATGTTTTTACACAGCAAAAGATCCATAAAAACAACAACATAAAGAAAAACTATCACTGATCGTGGAAAGAGACGACCTTGTCGTCTTTGGCTGCCGGCGCGAACCAGCCGTCGCTGCCGACGTGTGTCTCCGCACCGTGGGTGTCCTCGGCCTCCAGCTACTCGTTCAAGTGGAGCGTGCGGGCGCTCTGCACGGACGAGAGCACAACCCGGTTCAAGTCAAGGACGTCCGGTTCCGCCTGCAGGAGGGCCTCGATGGCAGCGGCATCCGCGCGCTCTGCGTCGAGTCGAGCCTCGGCCGCCCGGTTCAAGTCCAGGACGTCCCATTCCGCCTATAGGAGGGCGTAGATGAGAGTGGCATCCGTGCGCTCTGCGTCGAGTCGAGCCTCTGCCGCCCAGTTCAAGTCCAGGACGTCCGGTTCCGCCTGCAGGAGGGCCTCGATGGCAGCGGCATCCGCGCGCTCTGCCTCAAGTTGAGCCTTCGCCGCCTGGTTCACATCCACGACATCCGGTTCCGCCTGCAGGAGAGCCTCGATGGCAGCGGCATGCGCGCGCTCCGCGTCGAGTTGAGCCTCTGCCTCCAGGTCCTCCTTTAGTATCGCCATGATGAACCGCTGGTCCGCCTGCACCATGGGGGACTCGGACGCCGGCACGAAGTCGACGTCCATCGTCTCATACCCATCGGGGGCCTTCTGCGCCGTGACCTCCGCCATGAACATTGGATCGGCTTCCTCCTCCTCATAGCTTGGCTCCAGAGAACTCGGGAATTGGCCCGCCGCAAAGCGAGCTTGGGAACAGAGGTCTGTGGCGCCGACCGCCGCCGTGATTTCTGCGCGGCGCTCCGGCATCAGCATCTTGTAGTAAGTGATCTTGCGGCGCACCATGGCTTTCCGGCGAACTAGGGGACGCTTGATGCGGGCTAGGGGATCGAAAGGTGGGGGAATGGGCTGGAGATTTGGTGTCGTTTTAGGGCAGTGGCTGGCGTAGGCCGAGCAGCGAAGGTTCTGGTGTGAATAGTGGTTCCGATGACGACCGGTCAATCGGTTTTGACTGTACATCGCTCTTGTCGCGTTCGCGTTGCAGCCCGGCACGCTGGACCCTCCACGTCGCTCACCGAATGGAACGCGCTTCGTCTTGCGTTTTCGCTCGCTTGTGGGACCGCAGTTGAGAGCAAACCGACGTCCCTCCCCCTCCCCCGTCCGCGTCATTTATTATACCACTACTCCCTCCGTTTTATGCGGAGTAAATAAAAACAGAGGGAGTATACTACGGATGAGGATCCCCTGACGTGGCCGAACCCGTTGAGTAACTGACATGCGGGGCCTAGCAAGCATGGGGTCCGCCAGTAAGTAAGTGACCGAAAGGGAGGATAAGGCAGGGATACCTACGTCTGAGGATCCACTTCCACTATACTACTTTGACCAAATGTTAGAGTAATAATATATGACATGCAACTTACACAAATGTTAGAGTAATAATATATGACATGCAACTTACAGAAAGCATACAGGGTCTAATGCGTTTTTCGAGGCTAACTTTGACCAAATGTTAGAGTAATAATATATGACATGCAACTTACACAAAGCATACGGTCAAATTCGTATGTGAAAGGAGTTTCCAATGATATAATTTTCACATTATACATCTCATGTACTATTAATCTTGTCAATAGTCATATTGGAAACCATCTCGAGTACAAACCTAGGAGTACGTACGAATCTAACAATATTGATTGGGCATTGTTGAATGTTGATACCTTTTTGATCAAAGTAGAGATACTTTGACTACACATAAAACTTATATGTAAACTAGAAAGGATAGGGGGAGTATATTGTACGTTCAAAAACGAAACGAACATTGAATACCCTTTATATATGATTTGCGGATGCTATGATCACCGGTTCAAAATTTTGAATCTGCCTTAGGTATCACGTGCCCCCACTCGTTCCCTCTCGATTTCATCTCGGGGTCCGGAGATCTATTGAAAGAGGACTAGGGTGGGTACATGCGAATGATACTCGGCGGAATGTTCAAATGAGGCATGCAGGAGGATGGACTCGACTGGAGGGCGACATGATCGATGGAGAAGAGGGTTGGAGAGGAATGGGAAATAAGCAAACGCCACATGATTATACTTGAACGGCTCAAATAAACAATAAGTTGTCTCGCTTGGCCTACATAGTGAAAGGCCTAATGCGCAACGCGGAGCACTGACGCTCAAATATGGCCGGGAAAACAGGGAAACCAACATGTGGGACACACCCGTCGGGACGACGTAGCGCAGACTAGTCAAATGGAGGAGCTGGCCCACGACCTCCTCGCCACCGACAACCGTTCATGTGGGTCGTTGGGGCCAACAACGGGGCGCAGCTCCAGCACCGCCTCTGGACACGGCGACCGCGGTGAGCGACACGCTCATATCATCGCTAGACACAGTCGGTTTGAGTGTGCTGAGGGTGGCGTTAGTGCTGTGGCACGACCAACGGTATGTTTGGTTGCCCCATCAAAGCATTGGGTAGCCAAAATTTTGGTTGAGGTATTGGTTGCCCATGATTTGGCCGACATTGGCAAGAAAAATGAACTAGAGTTGGCTAGAGTTCATTGGCATGCCAAAGAAATGGCAGCCATCCAAACAAAGACCAATCTTTGGGTCATGACCAAAATTTTGGTTGAGGTATTGGTTGCCCGTGATTTGGCCGACATTGGCAAGAAAAATGAACTAGAGTTGGCTAGAGTTCATTGGCATGCCAAAAAAATGGCAACCATCCAAACAAAGACCAATCTTTGGGTCATGACCAAAATTTTGGTAAGGTGCACTTTGGCCACAATCCAAACACACCCCAACACCCGGCTCGTCGAGGATGCACGGGGCGCCGCGACGCGTCCGCGGAGTGGTGTAGCGCGGCCAACTGCATCCTCTGGACCTGAGACCATGCCGGGGCGTCTTGCTTTTTCAATGACATGCGGGGATTGCATGTGAGCAAAGGGCATCTCCAACGTTGCCACGACCGCAGCTGACTACCCTGGCACACCAAAACCCTCGTCCCTCGCGCCATCGCGCGGTGCGTTCCCAGCCCGCGCCAGCTGCCCGCATTCATGTCGTCCATTCGTATGTCATCGTTAAGAGGCTCGGTTCCCGAGGAACCAACTCCGTCGACTTAATGACGCACCCGGACGCTTGGCCTCACCGGAATGCGCTACTTAAAGCGGCAACGCCCAGCTAACCTCCACACCATAGCGCATCGTCCACCTACCTGGCACCACATCCGCCATGACCGCAAGGGCGAACACTCTGCGGGAGAGCTTGTCTTCGGGGATGAAGCTCGAGGTCGCCGCCCTCGCTCAAGTCGCCTCTCGCGACGCAATTGCGGTGTAGCCAGACGCGGACGCGACTGCACAAGCGGTGGCCACGCTGGCGGCCGACGACGGGAGCACCGTCAGCCACGCGTCCTACCTGCCGCCGTCCAACGTCCGGCACCGCCGAGGTCGGGGACTCCTCCGAGGATGAGGAGGGCATGGGAGGCGGCAGGGCATGGTGTGCCAACTGGCCGGTCCGTATCCCGTGTTCTACTCTTCCTCGCCGGAGACCGCACCTTCACTTCATGGGTCTTGAACCCCGCCCCCGTACATAGAGATCGCAGGTGGAGGACGTCGGTCACCGCCGTAGAATAGGTTTAGGGTCAGGTTTCTTTTATTTTTCTGTCCTATAAAAGTTCGAAATGTAATGAAAATCTGCCATGTTTGCATTAATCTCGGCTAGTGTATACGAACTTTCACAATAATATACATATTGTAGGAGTACAAGCAAGATGCCCGTGCGTTGCATGGAAGATCAAGATCTTGTGGGAGAAAAGGATGAACGAGGGAAAGCCTTATCTGCAAATGTGGAGAGGAGTGCGGGTAAATTGTCATAGTTTCCTTCCTATCCGTTAGATATAGATCGGACGACCTATATTGCAAGATGACAGGCACACCATCATCACCAACTCTGCTTTTTATTGAACCGAGACAAATCTAACATGTGAAGTAAAATAAACACATAGGGTCTATACATACACAAATTATCTTAGGCACTCCAATAGTACGTTCACTACACATTCACGCATTTCACATCTTTCTACATCTACGGGAACCTACGAAAGTGTTAACGTAAATTGCCTCTCTCTCTCCTCCCCTGATTTTCATGGTGGTGGGCCCCTCCCTCCCCCAATCTACAATCAACAGCTCACACGTTTCACATTACGTTAATTAAGTAACTGGGATTACGTAGGTGTAGCATTACTCGTTCTAAGAAACCCAACTAAGCCAACCTCCCAGCATATCGCGCGGGAAAAGACCCGGCCGCGCCGTTGTAGTCGGGATTACCGGATTACTAGTAGTAGTATCGATGGATCGCGCGAAGCAACAAAATTTTTTTTTGAGGGGGCGAAGCACCTAGTTTAAAAGGAAAAAAGGCGGTACACTCACAGCACTCCTGTCGCAGTCGCATTGCACCCCACACACGTTCGGTCCTGCACACGGCTCACGCAAACGGAACGCGCTTCGGCTTGCCTCTTCACTGACACGTGGGACTGCACTTGGAGAAACTGACCATGCGCCAAACTCCCCCCGCCCACCGCGCGAAAATCCTCCCCCCCCACACCCAAAAATTCCCCCCAAATCCGAGTCAACCGCCCTTCGGCCAACTAGCCAATAATATTCCCCAAAC
>NC_057814.1:17084435-17093213 GCF_018294505.1 Triticum aestivum | reverse complement strand
CCCCCTCCCCCCTGTCCCCCTCCACTCCATTCGCTCTGCCAAAGCCGCCCTCCCCGCCGCTCTGATACGTCGGCGCCACGGTTCGGCGATCCTCTCGCTCCCACAGTACGCTCCCGTAGACTGCCGTCCTCTAGCCGCGCCGCCACCTCTGGCTACGTTCTTGTGAAGGCGCACGGCGGTCAGCGCCGCCACTGCCGGCGACGTTCGTGTGGAGACGCACGGTGGTCAGCTTCTCCCACGATACGCGCATTCTAGATTGAGGCCCCGTTCATGTCTGTGTAGCGCTGAATGTTAGCTGATAGACGCTCTTAATATCACTGTTTGCCGAAGTAGTTTACTGTCAATATGCTCTGCTTAAGAAGCTTCCTTGCCCTGTTCTGCACTCAATCTGCTTAGCTGAGATGGCATGCCAAGGCCGATTAGTTGCTAAAATATCCTGCCATATATTTATTGTGACGTAGATTGCCATGGTCTAGTAGCCAATCTGTTAGGTGAAATAGCTCTACACCGTTTTATACTCGATCTTTGTTGCTGCGATGGCCTTCGATAGTTCGATGGTTGTGTGCTCGGCCTCATTGACTGCTGAAACAGCCTGCCATAATTTGGCACTCAAATCTGTTTGCTGAATTAGCTTTACGTATATTTCGTTACTTAGATCTGCTCGTCCAAATATCTTGCCATAGCTTTAGACATCGACCTAGGTATTTTTTTCTGGACTTCATAAAAAAGCATATATGTTTTTCCTGTAATATCTAGTAGAAGAACTAAGTTGTATGTCTAACAGATGGACAGGACTTGGATAACTTCTGCTCGAAGATTCTCCGCTTCATATGTCGAGGGGGTTGAATACTTCATGAACTTTATCAGAGCTGAGTACGGTGGTCCGAAATCAGATGTGCTCTGCCCGTGTAGCAGTTGTATGAATTCAGTTACAAGACCCCAGTCAACTGTGCAAAATCATCTACACTTGTATGGGATGTCGGTCACATATACTAGGTGGGTTAATCATGGTGAAGCTGTGAACGTCAATGTTATTGACTACGTGGAAGCAATAGATCACCATCTTTATCTGCCTGATGCTCAGGTGGAAGAGGAGGAGGAGGTGGTGGTGGCGGAGCCAGTGAGTTTGACCAACATTGAAACAATGCTACGAAATGCTTGTGCATTCCGTGAACTTTCACCTGCAGAAGAAAAACGGTGGGCCCGCATGTTGGAACAATGCAACGTTGCTGTCACCCCAGGAAATAAGCTGTCAGTAGTCTCAGCTATGGTCACCTTTGTTCAGGTGAAGACATCTGAGCGGATGACCAACAAATCATTTGATGCGATGTTGGCTACTTTCCGCAAATCTTTCCCAGATGCGTCTGAGCTGCCACACACCTACAGTAAAATGAAGAATTTCCTTCGTGCAGTTGGAATGAGATATGATATGATCCATATTTGTAAGAATAATTGTGTTCTGTTCCGGAAGGATTATGCCAACTTAAGTGAATGCCCGTAATGCAAATCATCAAGATGGAAAGATGGTGATGCTGTGAAGAGGATTCCTCATAATGTTCTGAGACATTTTCCAATGACACCAAGATTGCAGAGGTTGTTTCGTGACACTGAAACAAGAGAGGATGTACTGTGGCATTGTAGGAACTAGGAGTACAGAGATCAGAATGTAATGAGCCATCCATCTCATGGTAGTGAGTGGAAAAGCTTCAATGATAAACACAGAGAGTTTGCTGCTGACCCGAGAAACATTAGACTTGGCTTAGCTTCAGATGGATTTAACCCATTTGGCCACCAGAGCGCCACATATAGCATGTGGCCAGTGCTTGTTATCCCTTACAACATGCCTCCAAATGTCTGCACCAAAGAATCAAACTACATGATGGCCTTGCTCATCCCAGGTCCAAAAAGTCCTGGAAAGGATTTTGATTTGTTCATGGAGCCTCTTGTGGAGGAACTTCAACAGCTATGGAAGGGTGTTCTCACTCGAGACCCATATAGCAGCCCACTAGCTGATTTCTTTCTGCGTGCTGTTATAATTTGGTGCATCCATGATTATCCGGCTTTGGGCACTATGTCAGGGCGAACGACACATGGTTACAATGCATGTGTTCGCTGTGACAGGAATCCGCTGCCGTACGCAATACTTAGCAAGATCTGTTACATTGGACACCACCGTTTCCTTGCCAAGGACAAGCCGCATCCTAGAAAATACCGAAGACATGTGTTCAATGCAAAGCATGAAAACCGTGATGCGCCAAAGAAGCTCACCGCCGATGAGTTGTAAGTGGAATTAGAGAAGGTCAGCATATTACACCAAGAAACCATCCTGGTAATGGTAGCGGGAAAAGGAAGCGTGGCAGGGTAGAAGAGAGATTATTGTTTACCCGCAGGTCCACTTTGTGGGACTTGGAGTATTGGAAAGATTTGGATCTGCGGCATAATCTTGATGTGATGCACATCGAGAAAATTATATGTGACAACATTATCGGCACACTTCTTAATATCTAGGATTGATTTGACACACCTGGGTATCAGAAAGGATTTGCAGGTGCAAGATGAAGGTAAACCACGGGATATGGCACCAGCTGTGTACGTCTTGGACAAGGTAAAAAGAAAAGAATTCTGCGAGGTCCTGTCACGTGTGAGATTCCCACATGGATTTGCTTCCAACCCTGAAAGGAGAGTCAGTGCAGATGGAAACAAGGTACAAGGGTTGAAAACTCATGACTGCCATGTCCTACTTCAAAGGGTTTTACCTGTTATCCTTAGAGGATTGGGCCGCCCTGACTTATACAGAGCAGTTGCAGAGTTGGGACAATTCTTCAGGGAACTCTGCAGTAGGAATATCAGGATAGATGCTTTGGAGCGTCTTAGAGACAAGATACCAACTATCCTATGCGACCTTGAGAAGATATATCCTCCAGCCTTCTTTGATGTGATGGTGCATTTGGCTGTTCATCTACCTGATGAGGCACTACTTAGTGGTCCAGTACAGTATGGCTGGATGTACCCTATTGAAAGGCGGCTAGGCACTTTCAAGGGCTATGTTAGGAACAGAGCTAGACCCGAGGGTTCCATTGCAGAGGCCTACATTGCTACAGAAGCGTTGACATTCTGCTGAAAATTCATTGAAACAGCTGATCAGCTTAGCAAAGAGGTGGGTGAACACAATCCCGGGCTCAATGTTTTTGATTATTCTGTTCGAGTTATAGGGAAGAGTCGACAAGAGGACAAACCTAAAGATTTGGACAAAATGGTTTGGTATGTGTTGAATAACTGTCCCGAGATACTACCTTATATCAAGTAAGTGCAATACTGCAGCTTATACATCACAATCTACTAAACTTGCAGCACATTCTTATATATTTAGATGTTTGACGCGATCACTATGTTGTGCAGCATCTACAAAGAGGAGTTACTACCGCAAAATCCAAGAAACATTGACAAACTGGTTATGGCAGGATTTGCGAAATGGTTCAACAACCATGTAAGCTTTTGAAGTGCACTGTCAGTTTTTTTGATATATTGAGCACATAAGATGATCAGCTTGTCTATTTTCTAACCATAGGATAAGAAGACGCGGGAGGATGGGCAGGCAGTTGATGATGCCCTTTACTCACTCGCAATGGGTCCTGATACTCGTGTAAGACATTATGCATCTTGCGTTGTTGGAGATGTGCGCTACAACACCCTTGCACGAGACGAAGGCAGGAAGACACAAAATAGTGCCATCATGAGCACGGATACGTATGACAAAGAGACAACTAAAATGTATGCTAACATAACAGACATTGTTCAGTTGCAGTATATCTCCAGTTTCGAGGACATCGGTGTGTGGTTCTGTTGTGCTGTCGTTGGTATAACCTGTTTTCCAGGATCGCAAAACCCAGAGCTGATGATTATTTCAAATCCATCAATGTCAAGGCGGCGTACCAGACCAACGAGCCTTTTATTTTGGCAAATCAAGCAACATAGATATTTTTCTTGGAAGACACATTTGCACGTAGCGATGACTGGAGAGTATTGCAAAGGTTTGAGCAGAGGAATTCGTTTAATGAAGTTGCACAACAAGATGATGCTTACACTGCTCCTGATGTACAAGATAACACAGATGTTCCTAATATCTTTGAGAACCATCACGTCAATGACACTGACGAAAAGATTGCTTGTCGTGCTGTGGACATACAAGAGTTGATCAAGAAGAAGCCAACGTTCGAGGACGTTGAGGACGAAGAAGAAGATGACACCGTGGGGAATTATGATTCAGACTAATACACATGGCGAAGATGTTGACGCTGCTGCTGCGGATGATGAGTACATTGCTTTTGTCGTATTTGCCTGTTAGAAGACGTTTTTTATCTACTATGTGAAATTGTGTTTGCTATGACAACTGAAACCTGATGAACATGTTGTTTAGTATTTTGCTGTGAGAACATCACTTGTTATGTATGCTGATTTGTGTTTGGTGATTGTATGACAACTAAAACATGATGACATTGTTGTTTAGTTGTACTCATATTTGGCTGTGAAACTTGAATTTGATGACATAGTTTGCTATTGGACTGCAATTTGCTCGATGTCTTCGAATGAGAACAAAGCTGACCCGACAGGGCCTCTGCTATTTACTTATTTATATGAGCAAAAGGGGATACCCCCTGATTTTCGTTAATAGAAATCATTAGATGTTCACAACACTACGCCCAGCCTGCTACACAGGTTTCATTCATTACTAGTTTCAGCAAAGTGCTCATGTTGTAGCCACTGAATACATCACGAGTGCTACATACACTACAAATAAAGAGACAATCATCCTACAGAGCACATCGATTTTGCCCATTATCTTCACAAGCTCTTTCATCTCCTCGTTGCTGTCAAGGCCGTTCAGCAGCTGTTGCTTGGCCATGATCAGAGGAACTGCATCTTTAACCTTCTGCTCTGCATCTTCCTCTTCTGCCGTTCCTTCAGTTACTTGTCCAACACCCCAATTTGCTAGTATTGGGATTCCTCGGCTAACCAAATAATCAGCGTAGTTGCATTCCCCCACATCAGCAACTTCCCAGAAATACAAATCACACGAATCTTCCCTTTTCTGCACGAATCAAATTGGAAGATCATCAACCAAACTATTAAAAAAACCAGCAACTGAAAGAACCAGAACAACACTTAAACATATTATTACCCCATGATTCGGGCATTTGTAGAAGACTCGGCCAGGGTTGCGGATTGTGGTTGAGACGCGACGGATGACTCTGCGTGATTTGCAGCAGTGGCACCACACCAACGGCAGCGGGTTGCGATGAGCAATCGGCTGCCGTGCGCGTGCCGGCGGGGGTGTGATGAGACCCACAGGCGAAGGTACAGGTGGCGACATGGCGCATATCTGGTTGTTGCCTGCTGAAGAGCAGGTGGACGAGCAGCCAGCAGACATGGTTGCTGCGGCCAGAGCTTCTGATGCTAGGCAGAGTAAGTAGAGAAGAGGAGAAGCGAACGTTGGATATGTCAGTTTCATTACTTGCAGAGTAGCATAGCACCATATATAGTCATAGTCTAGGTTTGGATTCGAACCAGCTACAGGAGCACGTCTTTCTTTTTTCTAAAACTCGGCAACGTCTCTTTACTGGTACACTAGCTTGTTCCGTACGCCTTCCCAAGTCTTTGATTTTCTTTCCCTTTTTTTTGCGGGGAAGGAAGGACAACAAAATTGAGAGTTGCTGGGATTCAAACCCAAGACCTCTCGGTTGAAAACCAAGGGAACTAGTCACTTATGTGGCGAACGTTCCCTGTGAGGAGGATGGCAGACGAACGCATTTTCCTCGCAGTTTTCTTACTATATATAAAAAAGTATGCATCTTGGTGTCCGCTTAGTCAACAAACGATTGTGATAACCTTGACCGTTGGATTGACATTCAACGTCTGTCACGTTTCTTCAGTCTCTTCTTCCTCGAGCCGCCAAAGCCAAACCAGCGCCGGCGGGACCGCCTGCTCCCGCCTCCCACGGCTGGCTGTGATCTTCCCCGGCTCCTGTTCGTTCCCGTCCGAGGCCTCACCATCGTCCTCCGCCTTGGTTCGCTCGCCGCGGTGCCGCCCTCCGGTGTTGTCAACATGGTCAAGAACCAAGAGGAATAAGGAGATGACTGTACATGGTGAGGATGACAGTAGGGACCCAGCAGCGCGCAGTAATTTTGTTTTTTCGGGACGGAGAAGGGTATTAACTGACTTGTGCGGTACCCGTGGCCCGTCTAGCCCAGGCTTTTATTTCATATGTTTAGCAGATGACCAGCCTAGTTTGTTTTTTCCTTTCTGAAAATGGCCAGCCAGCTATTTTGTTTTCTGCAGAATAACCAACGGAGGCCTACTTGCTTTTCTACGCCCTGATGGGCCGGAAATCTTTCAAGACGAGGAGGGATGCATTTTGCCCAGAAAATGGGCTATAAGTAATAAGAAATGGGCTATAAGTAATAATAAATGGGCTGTAAAATGAAAAAATACAGCAAACAGGCAATTAGTTCCAAAATACTGTTTTCTTTCGGATTTTGATATTTTAAATTTCAATGTTTTTGTGCGGGTAAAATTTCATTGAATTTAAATTAAGGTATATTTAGATTAAAAATTAATTTGAATCTGGCTAGAAATTTCGGGCTGTATGCTGTTTGGGACAGATTTGGAGGCTGACTTGTGGGTCTACTAGGTTGACGTGTACTTTGGTTTTGTCAACTTAGTCCAAAAACGATTCTAGCAGCAGTGACCGTTGGATGTTAATCCAACGGCCGTGCTGCTCCTACAATATCTGATCTTCTTGCTCCAGTCGCCCAAACCAGCTCCGGTGGGACTGCCTGTTCCCGCCTCCCGTGGCCGGTTGTGCTGCCGCACAGGCCGCACCGCCCCACCCTACTTCATTGCTGGCCAGGCCATTCCTCTACTCACCCACACCTCCTGTTATTTTCCGGCAACGGCAGCCGGACCAGTAAACCCTCGTACTCCCCACCGCGTGGGGAACCATTGCCGAGTCTTCCCCGGCTCCGTGTCGTTCCCTTCCTAGGCCTCGCCGTCGTCCACCGCCATGGTGCTCTCGGTGCGGCCTGGACAACGTGGTCAACGAACGACATCCATCGGCCGTGGACTGTACGGGCAAAATAATGATTCCTCCACCTGACAGCTGGGACCCACCGAAAGGGCCTCTGTATTTCGCGAAATAAACGTTCCCCCCGCTGACATGTCGGACCCACCAGCTATATCTTCGCACGCAAGGAAGTGCCTCCTTATTACGCACAAAAAAATGAATACCCCCTGCTAGCTGGGACCCACCATAGTGGGAGGATGACTTGTGGGCCAACTAAGTTGACGGGGACGGAGGGCTTTGTCAACTTAGTCAATATGAACGATTCTAGCTCCAGTGACCGTACGATGTCCATCCAACGGCCGTAGTGCTTCTTCAACCTCTGGTCATCTTGCTCCAGCCGCCCAAAGCAGCGCCGGTCGTGCCGCATGCTCCTGCCTCCCGTGGCCGGCTGTGCTGTCACGGAGGCCTCACCGCCCCCTACTATTCCCACCGCTGGCCAGGCCCTGCGGCGACGGCAGCCTCACACCGCAGCCGAACCAGTGAACCCTCGTACTCCTCTCCGCGCGGGCTTCCACTACCGCGTCTTCCCCGGCTCCGCGTCGTCCCCTTCCTAGGCCTCGCCGTCGTCCACCGCCGTGGTGCTCTCGGAGCGGCCTGGTCAATGTGGTTAAGGAACGACTTCCATCGGACGTGGACTGTACGTGGAGAGGCTGACAGCTGGGTCCACGGTCGCAGCAAGGAAGTGCCTCCTTATTATGCGGAAAATAATGATTCCTCCACCTGACAGCTGGGACCCACCGGACGGGCCACTGTATTTCGCGGAAAAAATGTTTCCCCCTGACTGCTGGGACCCACCAGCTTCATCTTCGCACGCAAGGAAGTGCGCCCGGGCAAAAAAAAAGATTCACCCCCTGACTGCTGGGACCCACCGGCTACACCTTCGCACGCAAGGAAGTGCGTCCGGGCCAAAAAAATGATTCACCCCCTGACTGCTGGGACCCACCAGCTACATCTTCGCAGGCAAGGAAGTGCTTGACAGTCGGGACCCACCTGGTCGAAGCGTACGTAGCGTTGTCATTCTGGTCGCGAACATGTACGTACATACTGGTCGATGCAGAGGCGCGCACGTGTCATAGTAGAGGCGCGCACGTAGCATGTACACGTACGTACAGCGGCCAGGGTGCCAGAAAGAAAATACGGCCACGTATGTGTACATACGGGCGGGATCTCGAACGCCTACTCGCGCATACGTACGGCCAGGGCTCGTGTACATGGCTGGGTCGGAACGGAGAAACAGCGTCGTCGTCGTGTTCATGGGGAGGCAACGGAATGCGTCGTGTTCATGGGGAGGCAACGGAATGCGTCATGTTCATCGGGAGGCAACGGAACGCGTGGGAGCCAACCGGCTAGGTCGAAACGGAATGCGTGGTCGAGTTCATCGGGAGGGCTTGGACGGAACATGCGATGGAAACGAGGCCTGGCGTACCGTAAAACGGAGGAAACGGACCTCCTACGTTCGGAATGGGGTCCTGTTGATCGGGAGGGGTGTGGCGTACCGCAAAACAGAGGAAACTGACCTCCTACGGTCCAAACGGGGGTCCTGTTGATCGGGAGGGGTGTGGCGTACCGCAAAACGGACGAAACGGACCTCCTACGGTCAAAACGGGGGTCCTGTTGATCGGGAGGGGTGTGGCGTACCGCAAAATGCACGAAACGGA
>NC_057814.1:17083601-17083919 GCF_018294505.1 Triticum aestivum | reverse complement strand
AGCCTCCACGGGCTCCTGTTCATCCAGCCTCCACCGCGTGCTAGTCCACCGGCTAGTGTTCAACCACCCCTCCACGGGCACCCCTCCACCGTCTACTGTTCATCCAGCCCTCCACACGACGGGGTCCTGTTCAACCACCCCTCCACGGGCACCCCTCCACCGTCTACTGTTCATCCAGCCCTCCACACCACGGGGTCCTGTTCAACCACCCCTCCACGGGCACCCCTCCACCGTCTACTGTTCATCCAGCCCTCCACCACACCACGGGTTTTGTTCATCCAGAGGCAACGCCACCACTCACTGTTCATCCAACCCCCC
>NC_057814.1:17064620-17083338 GCF_018294505.1 Triticum aestivum | reverse complement strand
GCTTCAGTTAGCAGCAGTAGCGAAGGAATTGCTCGATCGGGTTCAGTTAACAGCCATCGATCGATCGCTCGGGTTCAGTAACGCGTAGCCTATAGTGCAATCGCTCGGGTTCAGTTAGAGCCCAACGCCTCGCTCGGGTTCAGTTAGAGCCAACGCCTCGCACACACGCACGTACGTGTACGAGAGAAACGCGCATCGGTCGGCCCCCTAGCTCCCACCGTAACCGGGAACTCCCTGAAATTTTCCTCCCCCTCGCTTCTAGCACGGTTTTTTCCGTCATGGTCGGCCCAAAGAATGTCATGCAGCTGCGTCTCCGGCCCGCCCAGGACGAAAAGCCCATTTCCTGTCATGATTTTTTGTCATAGAAGTAGGAGCCCACCACATCTATGATGATACCGGGTTTTGTCACAATTATCGTCATAGTGTAGGGGAACGCAGCAGAAAACAAAAATTTTCCGACCTACGCACCAGCCCAGGACCACTATGGAGACTGCATACATGGTTTGATCTTTTTCGTTACCGACTCGTAGCGCAGCGGGAAGTAGAGTCGATGACTATCGGCAGTGCAGATCCCCGCAGCTAGGATTTACAACCTCCCAACCGTGAGGATGTATACCCTCATCTGCTCCTCAGACAGCCCTCCAGGAGGCGGTCGAACAGCCCCCCGGACGGTGTCGCGGACAGCCCTTCGGGAGGACCTTCGAAACTCGAACGGTCACTCGGACAGCCCTTCGGGAGGACCTTCGAAACTCGGACGGTCACACGGACAGCCCTTCGGGAGGCACTCACGAACTAAGACCGAAACTACGATCTCTCTACAGAGTTGCACACATACGGTGTCATCTATCCGGCAGGGCTTCGCCGTCCAGAACTAGTTCCTGCCAGAACCCAGACAGCCTTACGGCTCTACGAAACTCTTTTCGTGGGACGGAGAGAAGAAGCCAGATAATGCATGGAATGTGTATGAGAGCAAGGGATGAGTGTGGAGGGCTGCCCCTCCACCTCTATTTATAGGAAATCCCAAGGGGGTAGGGTAGTTTCACAAAAAACCCAAAATGCACATGAATGAAGTCCTTCCACAAGGACCTAGGAGTGAAACCAAGGAACAAGAGGGTCCCCAAGGGGGGATACCCCATGTGGCCGGCCACACCCCCATGAGGGGCCCAAAAAATGGCTCCTATCCATCCATGTCATCCCCAAGATCTTTTGGAGCAAAGCCCCAAAAGGTGGCTTTCCATAAAGTAACCATAAAGCTGATTTTCACTATTCACGACGACATTTTTCAGCGTCTGATCGAACTGAAAATATTTATGTGGGCTAAGAACATTTCCAGTACCCACTAAAATGATTTTCAACGCGTTCCGAAACAATTCCGGTTTTAGTGATTTTCATCTGCGAAACGCATCTGAAGTGGCTCCGGCAGCTCCGGAACATTTCCGGTTTTTATCTCAGAAAATTCCAAAAAGCTTCCAGAATGATTCTGGCATCCTCCAAGAATTATCAGGCATGTGCCGAAACCAATTTGACTTAATGGTGTATCCCGAAACAACTTTTCGGTATCATCGAAACTTATCCGATGACCTCTCTCTGCGGTACGATTCCACTGTCCGAAACTTTTTCGGTGATTTTCTCTCAGACTCCCTGTCTAGTATTCAGCAGATAGATGACCCTTAAGCGTGTGACCCTACAGGTTCGGTGAAGTATAGACATGACCCGGAACCCCTTCCGATCAATGATCAACATCGGAGCCGTGGACACCCATATTGACCCCTATACCCACACGAATAAATATTCGAGTGAACCTCCAGTTGCCGTGTGCTATTCCTGTTGCTTCGCGATATGTTACAAATACCCGAGGTGAGACATGTTGGCATTCCCGTGGATCAACAACTTGTCCACTATGCTAGTTACCTCGTTACCGGTATTGTTCTCTTTTCTCGTTATCGTGTTCCGGCATCCCCGTGATCAAATCACAAAGTGTCTGGCCAGACGATGATGGATACCGTAACACCGAGAGGGCCCAGAGATATCTCTCCATCGTCGGAGGAGCAAATCCCAATCTTGAGCTATCAAGTTACTTGACACACTTTTCCATGAACCCGTAAGCCGCCGTAATAGCCACCCATTTACAGATGACGTTTAACAAACCCCAAAGTTCATGAAGCAAGCATGAAGAAACTCGATACTCTCATGGTCTAAGGAATCATGCAAACGTTAACCATCTCTGTGTTATGTACCAATAAACTTGTGACGAATGAATCTCATAGCATAACATCATGCCGGGTCGATTCAACACAAATGTTCTCTTAACATTATGCCCTCAAGGTTGCTGACATAGACATGCCCATGATCAGGAAAACATAACCATCATGCAACACTTGAGCTAGTCTTAGAGGCCAGACTAGGAATACATTTTACCGTTTATTATTCCACACGTGCATATGAGTCTTCCTCCGAGCCTCGTGGTTATTGCAGACTCGAGAACCATAGCAGTTATAGCATGGAACATAAACATAATTATGAACTCGGAGATAAATAATATCATTTATTATTGCCTCTAGGGCATATCTCCTACAGACTCCCACTTGCACTAGAGTCAATAATCTAGTTAATGCTAATGCACTTTACACCTATGGCACACCGGTGTAAATATGCTTCGCTTGTGGTATAGCCTGATGTCCAACGGATCTGACGACTTCAGTTTCGTGTGTATCTTTGCATGTCCTCGCGTTTTCACGTTTTCACAAAATTCATATTTTGTGTGGACTTGGCTTTGTATGTACGTGAATCACAGGTCGAACCTGGATTCCTCAGACTGAGTTATGGAGCAACTACCTGCAGTAGTGTCCCATTGTCAAAAGCCATCTTGGAACTATACTAAGTTCATGAATGAACTATATGATTCAACATCTTCTTTGTCGCTTCTAAAGCGTCAACATACTTAGCCCTTGTTATAGAATTCGCCACAGTAACTATTTTGAACAAATTCCAACTAACTGTGCCACCACATTGTGTGTTACACAAAACCCTTTACTTAAATCGAAAATCGCACGGTGAAAAGATGAAGACTATCGATGTAACATTTTACAAGGAACTCTTCATGATCTCCGGTTGCAATAAAACATATCATCAGTACTTACTCTAGTACTCAATGACATCTTTCACTGTTGTCCCACGATCAGTACTTTGATCACTTTAGTATCCATACTCGCAACACCTTGGGAGTATCGGACATATCTGGTTGTTTTAAATACCATGGAATACATGATTAATCCAAACACAAAAGTGTGTGGAATCTGCATCATGTATTTTACTCATCAGTGTTTTGGGACACCGAGTCTTGCAAAAACTCCTTCCATGTGACTTTGGCAAGAATCACTCCTTGGCGTTTTAAATGCTAAAAGGTTTTAGCATCTTGTCAATATATATTCATTGCTTAGCCCCATTAGGTAAATCTATCTCCATAGATCATCATGCCTAATATTGAGGCTATTTAGCCTAAGCACTTCATCGAAAAACTATTTTCAAATGAACTCCTAATTCGTGTCAAGAAATTTATTTCCAATTACCAATGTGCCAAGCACATAAGGTTTTTAGAAATATTATTACGCTCCCACTTACTTTCTTGAATTAAAAGCATCTTCGTTACCCATTGATGAAGTCAAAACCCCTTTGACCATTTCATCAAAACACGAAGATTCCAACTCCATTTTGCTCTCTTCTGTCCATTGCTGGAACTCTGAAGTTTGCATACCTACTACCATCCTCTGGATCGACAAATTACTTTGGACTGTATCATATACAAGTCCTAGCTTTCATTTCCATCAGATGGAAATCCTTTTATCATCCATGTTTCATATCTCATGATTGAAATATGTATTAATTGCTAGTTCAACCCGAACCGACTTTAAGCATCGCTACGATGAAAACAACCTCATCGTAGTCAACTCTTGAACTTGTTATTTCAACAAGTCGAGCTTTATGGATAAAACATTTTTATCCATATCAGTTTTAAGTTCCATCAATATTCGTTAGACTCTAAGTCTTCCGAAAGGTGTATCAAGGTTTTAATCTTGAATCACTTATATGGAAACTAACTTGGGTTGTATTGGTATTTAGCCAATTCTGGAGTCAGGGCCCATCAACGCTTCCTTGTGTATCATAGGTATAATGTTGTCTAACAACAATATCTCGTTTGCGCACCTGAGAGGTTTGCACGAGCCTTGCCTACATGGTTCAGCTGCAAGTTCGACCGAAGTTCATACATTTTATTGTAGAGACTTCCGTATCAGTCGCAGTAGGAAACTCTGGAATTACTTCCAAGGTCTCTTTCCTTTGATCTGATGACTTAGATACTGTTTATCTCATCGAGTTGCACTATTCTCCCACTCACCTTTTTGAAAGAACCATTCTCTTTAAAAGCACACCGTTTCGTGGCAAAACTATTTGCCTCGGTATAGTGAGGGAGGAATACCCAACATTTTGGTATAACCTACAAAGTAGCACTTGTCTGATTTGGAATAGGTTTGTAACCTTTTACACAAGCCCCATATTCCAAATGTTAAGAAAAGATATAACATGGTTGGGCGTACCATACCATGGCTTCATTTCAACAGACCCGATGTAGCTCTTTTCAGTGTAAAAGCCGCAGTCTCTAAAGCATCACTTTAAAAAGGATAATGGCAAATTTATTTATGTCATCTTTGACCTTACCATGTCATAAATGGTTAGATTACATCTCCACGGACTTTTCACTTGCAGTGGTCTTCCGGGAGGTGCAAGTTATGAAACCCCTTTCACAACTCATCAGACATTCGCTAAACATGTAACTCAAATATTCCTTTGTGCAATCAAATTGCAGAAACATAATTTTCTTGTTACAATAACTTCTACTTCATTTTTGAAAACCTTTTGAATGATTTCAAAAGATCCAGACTTACGTCTCATCAAGTAAATATCCATATATCTACTTGAGTCATTTCTGAAGATAAATAAATCCACCACTAACAACACTTATCGGACTACACACATCAAATGTATGATCACTAATAAGTTTGTTGTTTGTTCCTTATTGCCTGTGAACGGTATTTTAGTCACTTCACTTTTCGGAGGAAAGTTGCAAGTGTCAGATGATTCAAAATCAAAAAGACTTCAAAATCCATCATAATGGAATTTTCCATGCGGGTTTCTCCAATGTGACCAAATGTAGTGCCACACTTGTGTGGTATTCTTTTAGTCTTGCGACATTTAGCGTCAGTGTTATGGATGTATCATATTACCCTCAATATTCATAACATACGTCCCATCTTGGATGGAAGCATGGCCCTTCATGTTATTCATAATACTTAACAACAATTGTTGTTTTTATGAACAACTCTTTTGCAACAAACATTGTGCAATGGGCTAGAGTGTATGAAACTATAAAATGAATTATGAAAGTAAACCCAGAGGTATTGTATTATTATCAATATTCATAACATACATCTCATTCATAATGAAAGTATCGCCCTTGTGTTATTCATAACATCGACCATAAAAGGTTCTCTTATGAACAACCTTCTTGCAAGATACCTTATGCAATGGGATAGAGTTTGTAAAACTCTAAATGAATTATGAAAATAAATACAGACGGCAATACACCGATGGAAGGTATAGTAACATTTACTATGTTCCCTGTGTATACCTTAACCTCATTTCTGGCTAGTCTTTTTAGGCCACAGTAGCTCTTACAGTGATTCGCAATTGAATGCAATCGAGCGGGTATCTTTGTGATTAACTCACAATACCCAAGAATTAGTGATTAACATGTTTAACCATAATTCCCAAGAACTATATCTTTGACCAGCCTACTATACAACAAAAACTTGTATGACATTCATACATGAGCTGGATATTCCAGTCATCTTTCTTTCTGCCTTTTTACTTCTAACAGTTTAACTTTTAGTATTTCTCCTACTCGCAAAAGAAGCACCCAACTTAAGAGTGGCATTAGCCCCGGACTTCCTAGGCGTGTAAGTCATACTAACACCCTTTGGACACTTCCTTTCTCTTTAAGTTGTTGTTTTATTCACCTTTCATTATATGACAGGCGTTCTTCTGGATCCCTTTCCCAACAGTCAAATGCATAGTAAACACTTTTACTAATACTTGCAAACAAACATTGCTTCGTTTGTATCTGAAAATAATTTTCAGTTCCATGAATATCATATAACTATCCCAACTTTCGATGTTTGGGTTTCATGGAAGCAAACATATTGCACTTGACTGAAATGGAATTATAGCTTTTGGATTGAAGGACGAGAGTCACATGATCCATAGCTTTAGCGGGAGGATACGGAAAGCATGCGATAGGACAAAGTCCTTCTCGGCACTTTTGAGGACAATCCTCATATTACGTTACCAATCATAAAGTTTTAACTAGATATTTAACAGTTATTCAATTTTAATAGGGAAGGTGGAAACGCGAGCCATTATTCTACAACTATTTTGCAAGAAACACTTAGACAGTGTTCATAATTAATTGCACTGAGAATTAAACATGTTAATTCAACAGTGCGCTCCCACTCAAATCAATATCTCTCACAATTAATTTTGAGTGATACAAGATCCAGACTTCAATTCATCGCCATAGAATCATCATCTCATAACGGGAATTTTGATCGGTAGGCCAACTTGCCGATCACATCTCTATGTGACTCTTGCTCATCTTTCGATGCGTGTGTTCCGAGCTCAGGACGATCCTGCCATGAACGTCAAGACAACCAAGTGATCTTGCTGTGAGGTCTGACCTCACCCGCCTCACACTTCTCTAATCGTTCGTACCCATGCATCCATGGCGCACCCCGAAAAGATAGGTGTCGTGACGGTGCTACACTTGGGAGAACACTAACTACTTGATATTTTAAGTGAGAGATCACCCTAATAAAAGCAACTACCGCGCAATCAAGAAGGGTGCATCATAAGGGATAAACATCTCAGGCAATTCATAATAGCATGATATGGTATAGCCCTTTCTGACGGAGAAGTATTTCATTTCTTCGTCTTCGGCATTCGCGTCGGTGGTCACCTTCACGAAGATTGCCACCACCTTGTCGATGCACCAGATAATATTGCTATCTCTATAGCTAACAAAATAATGCATTACAACAAGGTTGACACGCAGGTCATTAAACTGCAATCATATGGCTCCAGCCATCATGCCGAATCATGACACGCAGGTCATGTTAATAAAATTACATCATATAGTAATCTCATACATAATCGAATTAGTATGAGCACTGCTATACCACATCACATGCACATCCTGGAAAACCAAGTTAGACGCCTCTAATAGGTTTATGCAAAATTTTATTTTACGTGGCTTCTAAGGTTTTGACTTAAACCGCAGCTACCAACGTTTTATCATCAAGTATGATTATTCAGGTTGCTAGATTAACATCTCGGGGTGTATGAAACACGGGATAATTAAATCTCGAGCCCCATACTAAACTTCGTCATACGCATGACCCCCGTGCAGATCATATCTGCAATGCCCTTTCATCTGCGAATTTCATCTTTCTTTTGACTACGGCAGAACCCAAAGAACTGATAGCACTTCCATGATCAATCAGGATCACGGATTGCCAGAACTTTGTCAAATTCCACCATGCTGTCTCGAGATTGAGCAAACGCAAATTCTAGGGAAGCAACAAGAACCTCGGGTAACAGATTTCATCTGTCACCCGCATAAATAATTTTCAGCAATAGATCTCATCTACTACCTAATTATATTATGCAATACCCATACATCTCCATGTATTCTAGATCGAAACCTGCATCTACGCATAGCATGGCTCTTAATGCCACTGTAGGGGAATGCAGCAGAAAACAAAAATTTTCCGACCTACGCACCAGCCCAGGACCACTATGGAGACTGCATACATGGTTTGATCTTTTTCGTTACCGACTCGTAGCGCAGTGGGAAGTAGAGTCGATGACGATCGGGGGTGCAGATCCCCGCAGCTAGGATTTACAACCTCCCAACCGCGAGGATGTATACCCTCATCTGCTCCTCAGACAGCCCTCAAGGAGGCGGTCGAACAGCCCCCCGGACGGTGTCGCGGACAGCCCTTCGGGAGGACCTTCGAAACTCGAACGGTCACTCGGACAGCCCTTCGGGAGGACCTTCGAAACTCGGACGGTCACACGGACAGCCCTTCGGGAGGCACTCACGAACTAAGACCGAAACTACGATCTCTCTACAGAGTTGCACACATACGGTGTCATCTATCCGGCAGGGCTTCGTCGTCCAGAACTAGTTCCTGCCGGAACCCAGACAGCCTTACGGCTCTACGAAACTCTTTTCGTGGGAGGGAGAGAAGAAGCCAGATAATGCATGGCATGTGTATGAGAGCAAGGGATGAGTGTGGAGGGCTGCCCCTCCACCTCTATTTATAGGAAATCCCAAGGGGGTAGGGTAGTTTCACAAAAAACCCAAAATGCACATGAATGAAGTCCTTCCACAAGGACCTAGGAGTGAAACCAAGGAACAAGAGGGTCCCCAAGGGGGGATACCCCATGTGGCCGGCCACACCCCCATGAGGGGCCCAAAAAATGGCTCCTATCCATCCATGTCATCCCCAAGATCTTTTGGAGCAAAGCCCCAAAAGGTGGCTTTCCATAAAGTAACCATAAAGCTGATTTTCACTATTCACGACGACATTTTTCAGCGTCTGATCGAACTGAAAATATTTATGTGGGCTAAGAACATTTCCAGTACCCACTAAAATTTTCAACGCGTTCCGAAACAATTCCGGTTTTAGTGATTTTCATCTGCGAAACGCATCTGAAGTGGCTCCGGCAGCTCCGGAACATTTCCGGTTTTTATCTCAGAAAATTCCAAAAAGCTTCCAGAATGATTCTGGCATCCTCCAAGAATTATCAGGCATGTGCCGAAACCAATTTGACTTAATGGTGTATCCCGAAACAACTTTTCGGTATCATCGAAACTTATCCGATGACCTCTCTCTGCGGTACGATTCCGCTGTCCGAAACTTTTCGGTGTCCGAAACTTTTTCGGTGATTTTCTCTCAGACTCCCTGTCTAGTATTCAGCAGATAGATGACCCTTAAGCGTGTGACCCTATAGGTTCGGTGAAGTATAGACATGACCCGGAACCCCTTCCGATCAATGATCAACATCGGAGCCGTGGACACCCATATTGACCCCTATACCCACACGAATAAATATTCGAGTGAACCTCCAGTTGCCGTGTGCTATTCCTGTTGCTTCGCGATATGTTACAAATACCCGAGGTGAGACATGTTGGCATTCCCGTGGATCAACAACTTGTCCACTATGCTAGTTACCTCGTTACCGGTATTGTTCTCTTTTCTCGTTATCGTGTTCCGGCATCCCCGTGATCAAATCACAAAGTGTCTGGCCAGACGAGAGGGCCCAGAGATATCTCTCCATCGTCGGAGGAGCAAATCCCAATCTTGAGCTATCAAGTTACTTGACACACTTTTCCATGAACCCGTAAGACGCCGTAATAGCCACCCATTTACGGATGACGTTTAACAAACCCCAAAGTTCATGAAGCAAGCATGAAGAAACTCGATACTCTCATGGTCTAAGGAATCATGCAAACGTTAACCATCTCTGTGTTATGTACCAATAAACTTGTGATGAATGAATCTCATAGCATAACATCATGCCGGGTCGATTCAACACAAATGTTCTCTTAACATTATGCCCTCAAGGTTGCTGACATAGACATGCCCATGATCAGGAAAACATAACCATCATGCAACACTTGAGCTAGTCTTAGAGGCCAGACTAGGAATACATTTTACCGTTTATTATTCCACACGTGCATATGAGTCTTCCTCCGAGCCTCGTGGTTATTGCAGACTCGAGAACCATAGCAGTTATAGCATGGAACATAAACATAATTATGAACTTGGAGATAAATAATATCATTTATTATTGCCTCTAGGGCATATCTCCTACACATAGAAGTGTCATATGTATGACAGAAAAAAAGTTCGTTTGGCCCAAAATGTCACGGATGTGTCTTTTTTTTGTAGTGATTATTGTATTAAATTTCATGTATTGAAAAGAAATAGAAAGATGTTCAATTCATATTTGTAAAATATTGATAGATAAACAATTATATTCGTGCCACAAAGTAAAAAGTAGAAGAAAGAAAAACAACTAATAAATGAAAAAGAAAACAAGTAGGAAAAAAAGGTAAAGGCTAATCTAGAAGAAACAAAAAACCGTTGAAACACACTGGGAAAAAAACAAAAAAAGTACGGCTATAGCAGTCCAATTAGGCAATTCACTAACTATCCCATGCCTGGCGCTTGGAGTAAGATTCATTGGGATCCTTCTACCGAGCCCTAGATTATTCACAAGGTAGTAGTGGAAAATTTATAAACTTATTTTCTAAAATTTGCAGGATAAGTAAAACTTCTTCCCACTAGACATTTTTCACCTCAAAGATATAGAGAGATAGAGAGAGAACCTGATAAACCTCCCTCTCTCTCTCTCTCTCTCTCTTTCTTTGCTCTCTCATCAGACACGCTCCACCCCAAACTTCTCCATATCCATGCTAACTATCCTAAATCCGCACATGGTTGAGCACTAGATTATGCTTTGAGGCAACTTAAGGCTAGTACTCTTACTTCCGTCCACGTCTGGAGTCATAGGTCTGGATCCTTGTTTTCTCAAAATCTTGAGCCATCGATGGCCAAGATTCCTAATTCTGCCTAGACCGGGAGCCAACACGATGAATAGTGAGGGAGTGAAGGAACCAACTGTCAACAATAACCACTTCCATTGCGATTAGCATCGCAGAATGTAGTTGCGGTCTCCTCCACTATACCCTCGCAGAACTATGATGAAGAAGTTGCCATTTTTCTCGTTTTTTCAACGGAAAATTTAGTTAAAGAGTTGTCCATCTTGGAGTTTCTTATACTATATAATAGAATACAGAAAATTTGAAGGGTCTACAAATATGAATGTAAAACAATCTCAAAATTTCAATATCACTTTCATGCGTCCCCCAAGGAAAGGAAATGCAGCAATTGCATTATTTTATTTCAAATGTTGATGAAATTCAAGGTGGTCCATTTTTCTTGAGGTTCATGCACATATGCTTGGAAATAATTTACTCCTTACTGAATTGTGTATTATGTTTATTGTTTTACAAACATTTAAACTATGTTACTATTATTATGATTGGTTGTAGAATTACTATCTGAATGAAAATAGTGGTAGAAGTTTATGTTATATATTTAACTAGAGGCTATTGCTATAATTGTTATCCTTAAGTTGATGATCCCTAATGGAGTATTAGAAGTTGGTACCATGCAATACATCGAATGGAGATCCAACATCCCCATATCCATGATCTGCATCATGTTCGCACCCATAGGCTAGGCAGTTCTATGTCACGGTTTATTTTACAGTATCATAGTTCCATCTGTGACCTTCTTGAATTCATCGCTAGCAACCATCTGCACTGCACTCCTATTATTTTCTACAAACTTTGATGACCAAACAAGTTCAGAAGACTTGAACAATGGAAAGACATAGGAGCTCATTGATCCCACACACCCTAGTACTCCATTGTGTCGCTTGAGCCCTCCGAGTATTTTGGACAAATCGGTAGTTGTGAAATATATTCATAGCCATGATATGTTCTCCCTCAGAAGATCCCTTGTTTGAATGAACATGCTCACTCTTGCTACGGCTACCGATCCATCTTGGCAATTTATTCAGCTCTACTGAAGAACCTTCATATATCCAAAAGCATCAACAAATTCAAACCTATTTTTCAACGGCCGGGACCGGCTGTATGCTTGGCGATTTGCGATCCCTCTTGGTTGCACTATGACTTTCTGAATCAATATTTGATCTAGGAGATGATGGCCTTGAAAGGATTTGTCATTATGAGGATACAAGAAAATATGTGAGACGTGGATTTGGCACACCAGTTTCTTGTTGAGGTACTAAGAGTTGGTTGCAGCGATTATATGTACCCGTACACGCTTTCCAGTAACTTGGTCGCATGGAAAGACACACTTCGCCTACTTGGTTATAATAAGGATGCCTTCTACTATATCAACTTTTCGAATAAACCTATGAAAGTGCGTTATATCGACTAGAGGGGGGGTGATATGACTTCTTCACTGAGGAATTTGCCAGTGAGGAAATTCCTTAGCGAAGAACTACTTGCAGCGGAATAAGTACTCAAAAGTATGCATAGCAGAACACAAGCATGTTCATCATGATGAAATGAAGACAAGCACAATGTACAGAAAGCGTAAACATAGGATAACACTGGATGGAGACAAACAGAGTGAAGAAATTGAACTGAGGAAATTGAGAAAGTCTTCAGTCAAAGTCTTCAAACACAGATATGAACAAGTACACAACACATTTATGAGGAAATGAAAGAGTTGAGGAAATAGAACCAGTAGGCTTGGTGAAGACAATGATTTGGTAGACCAGTTCCAACTTCTGTCTCAGTTGTACATCTGGTTGGAGCGGCTAGGTATTTAAACCTGAGGACACACCGTCCCGGACACACAGTCCTCACCGTATTCTCCTTGAGCTAAGGTCACACAGACCTCGCCCAGTCACTCGTGGTAAGTCTTCAGGTGACTTCCGAACCTTCACAAACTCGGTCACTCGGCGATCCACAATTTCCTCTTGGATGCTCTAGGGCATGACGCCTAACCGTCTGGAAGAAGCACAGTCTTCAAAGGTAACAAGCGTCGGATCCACGCAAGATCAATCTCTTCAGTGATGCTCAGTCACTTTCGGTTTGTAGGTGTTTGGGTTTGGGTTTTCCTCACTTGATGATTTTCGCTCAAAGTCCTCGGAGGATGGGATGCTCTCAAATGACAAGTGTCAGTTTCTCTCGGAGCAGCCAACCAGCTAGTGGTTGTAGGGGGCGGCTATTTATAGCCTAGGGAGCAGCCCGTCATGATAAGACATAAATGCCCTTCAATGATATGACCGTTAGGTGGGTAGATATTTTGGGACAGCTGGCGCATAGCACAACAACGGTCGGAAATTTGAGTATCAAATTCCTCAGGGCTATCATGATCCTCACTGTGTAGGCAATTCACACTGGCGAATTCCTAACTCCTCAGTCAGAACAAATTCCTCAGAGACCAGAAGAGCTTCGTCTCTGTCACTGAAGAATATGACTGAACTGTATGAGATTTCCAATGGCTTCACTCGAAGGGATTGGTAGGTGTAGGATTTTGAGTTGAGCATCACATGGAAAATTTTCCTTAGTATTTCCTCGACCCAATTAACAGTACGGTGTTTCCTATGACTCAAGAAAGAGAAAATGAAACTACGAAAACAAAAGTCTTCACGCTTCATGTTCCTCAAATGAATACCAAGTCTTTAAGGTCACACCAATTTCTTCACTTTCAAAGTCTTCAGAAAGTCTTCAGTCGAAGAACTTCATTTTTAGGGGTCGACTTTCTCTGTAAATATCAAACTCCTCATAGACTTATAGACATGTGTACACTCATAAACACATTAGTCCCTTAACCTATAAGTCTTCAATACACCAAAATCACTAAGGGGCACTAGATGCACTTACAATCTCCCCCTTTTTGGTGATTGATGACAATATAGGTTAAGTTTTCAACGGGGATAAACATATGAAGTGTAAATATTGATATTGAGGAATTTGATTGCAAGATATAGAAGAACTTCCCCTGAAGATGTGCATAGTGAGGAATTTGCTTTTGAAGCAATGCACACTTAAAGAGTTGAATCATGGAGATCTCCCCCTATATCTTGTAATTCATACACGCATTTGACATAATATATGAAGAATTTGAAATGCATGATGAAATATGGTGTCTGATGTAATTCATCTTGTGTGCAATAACATTAACGAGGAATAAGCATGCAGAAGAAACAGCAAAAGTATCAGGCCACCATAGAGTTTAAGTTTACAACTCGATCCAACAAAGTCATCAGAAGAACGAGAGTTGTAACTTAGAAAAAAAAGCCCATATAAGATAGACCCGCTTAAAGACTAACTCAAATTTCTCCCCCTTTTTCATCGAATGACCAAAAGGTTCAAAAATGAGGACTAACGCCCCTGAAGAATATCAATTTGATGAAGGAGCGTCAGCGTTGTTGGGGTCATTTGTTGTAGTAGGGCCTGCCGCAGTGTCGTCCAAGCATTCTCGTCGGTGTCATGCGATGAAGAATAGGAGCTGGCCACCAAAGTCGGAACCTTGACCTTCTTGTATTTCTTCGGTGGAGGTGCAGGCCAGTCAAAGTCCTCCTTGAGACCCATTTTCTTCAGATCTTCTGCGCTATAAATGTGCGACAGAACAGCCTAGGTACGATTGAAGGTTTCATGGAGGTAGTAATGGTTTTTCTTCACTGCATTGTGGGTAGCAGTCATGTTGTGAAGAATTGAACCAAATTGACGCTTGACCCATTTGTGATTGCGATCAACCTTCTGGTGAAGACTGAGGAGAAGCTCACGGTCAGTCATCACCCTGGGAGCTGTGCCTTGAGGATTTGGCTTGGGTGCGTTGGCGGCAGAGTCATGGGTGGCAGAGTCATCATTGGTGGAGTAGGATGCAGCCTTGCGAAATTGACCATCCAATGGACGAATGCCTTCATCAATAACAGTAGTAGCCTTGCCCTTTTCATCAGCTTAGGAAAATGTCCATTTGAGGACTTCAATCAGGGGCAAGTAGCTGCAATGGTTCAGTGTATCAGCTTTGTAGTTGAGTAAAGACCTTTTTCTGATGAATCTCATAATCCATGGAGCATAAGGCTTCAACTCAAACGGTGACATTGCGACATTGGCCAGAGTCCTCATGAAGAAATCATGGAAGTTGACGGGAACACCATGAATGATATTGAAAAGCAGATTCTTCATGATGCCAATGACTTCTTCTTCATTCGAGTCGTGGACCTTGATAGGACTCAATGTCTTCGTCAGAATGCGATAGACAGTCCGAGGCACATATAACAATTCCTTCACAAGGAATTTAGTTCTTGGGGCCTGACCTAGCTTCATTGGCTTCATCAACACTTGCATATAGTGACCTGTAAGCTCAGGTTCACTGTAGACGCAACGAGCAGCTTCAAGGGGAGGACTGAGAGGCAAAGCACGAAGCAATTCAGTAGCTGGTGCCTTGTAGTGAGTATTTTCAGACATCCAGTCCAGCACCCATGAATTCACATCTTCAGAGTCTCCGGTGATGTGCAGAGTTGCATAAAATTGAAGAATGAACTCGTCATTCCAATCACATATATCAGTGCAGAAATTTAACAGCCCAGCGTCGTGAAGAACACTGAGGACTGGCACGAAGCACGGCAGAGATTCTATACCCGCGTGAGGAATGTGCTCATGATCGAAGACTTTGTCTTTGTTGAGCAGCACTGAGGAATAAAAATTTGCCTGGTTGGCAGTCCAGAAATGCCTCTTCCTAATGCGAGCAGAGTCATACGGGTTGTAATCAGTGAAGAATACGTGCTCGCGGAAGAAATCATTAGCCTTGAATTTTTGCTTCCTTGAGAATGGATCCTTTGGTTTGGGCAGAGGAGTGTCAGTCAGTTGCATTACAACCTCAGGAATCGCAATCTCAGGTTCTTCAGGCTGAGGAATTTCTGGTTCCTCTTCAGTGGCAGCCTGGGTCTTCAATTCTTCATTTTCATTTTCTTCAGCACTAGTGGCTGGAATTTCTTCATGAGCTTCATCAGATCCCATTTGAACCGTAGTTGCTGGGGACTGATGAATTTGTTGCAATGGTGTGAAGAGTGGAGAGTTGGGGTGCTGAATTTCCCAAAAGTCATCATTCAGCACAGGTGTGGTACAGCCAATGTCCACATCTTCATCTTCCATTTCTTCAACGCCGGCCTCTTCAGCAGTAAACTGAGGCATAGGCGAGGAAACTCTGGGGGTTGAAGGGATTTTATCCAGTTCAATTTCTTCATCCATCTGCTCTGACGAAGCAGCAGAAGGATTTTCTTCATCAGATCTGCTAGGGATCACATATTCTTCATCAAAAGGGACGATTTCCTTTGATGGCATGGAGGAAACAGGAACAACATCAATTGGATTAGCAAATGAGCTTGTCAATTTCTTCATCTTCTTCTGTGCTGAAGAATCTGAAGGAGCTGATGCTTTCCTTTTCTTCACTACTGCACGCTCTGCAGCCTTGGTCTTCTTCACATCTGATGCAGATGGAAGAATTGGAGTTGGGGTAGGCGCAGGAGGAGCAGAGGAATGTGGTTGATTTTCTTCAGGCGCACCACTAGTGGATGCCCTGGCAATTTCATCAGCGGCTGGAATGCAGTCATCAGCCCTAGAACTCACATTTTCTTCAGCAGCCTGAATGTCATCAGCGGTGCTGGCATGTTCTTCAGTTGGCTGAGCAGATGCTTCAGTTTGAGGAATTTCTTGTTGCGATGGGGCTGCAACATTGGAGGTGAACTTCTCAGTCAGTT
Source organism: Triticum aestivum (assembly GCF_018294505.1). Classification (NCBI taxonomy): domain Eukaryota; kingdom Viridiplantae; phylum Streptophyta; class Magnoliopsida; order Poales; family Poaceae; genus Triticum; species Triticum aestivum. Next base: position 17,066,847 of record NC_057814.1, on the reverse strand, counting down.
TAACAAACCTGACCTTGGATCCTTTCCAATCAGCATAGTAAGCATTGAAATCATCCCTGAGGACTTTGATTTCAGACTGGATCTTCACAAGTTCATCAGTTGTCATAGAGACAACGTTGTTCTTCAGGAATTTCTCCTTCCCGTACTGCGCTTTCTTGAGCTACCTGGCCTTCTCAAATTTCCATTTCTCTTCTTGGATGAAGGCAGTCAGCATATGACTTTGGCCAGTAGTGAGCTTGAAGTCAGTCATAGGAGTGTTTGGGTCCTTGTGCCAGAGATCAATGTAATCGAGGATCAACTTTGGATCCAAAAGCAGAGGCACATTTGTGCCCTTGGCTCTAGCGGCCCTGACTTGCCTATCTCTGATGATTTCAGCAAGTTCTTCATCATCAGCTTCATCTTCTTCAGACGACACTTGGAAGGCGACTTGCTTCTTGTGAGGACTTGGGCGAGAGCCTCGTCCAGCAGTGGTCTTTGTCTTCAGCAGAGAAGGTCCTGTTGAAGAATTTGGTGCAGCTGAGGAACTAGCTGAAGCTCCTGAGGCAATAGAGATGCCTGTAGTCCTTTGGCACGTGGCAAGATGCACAGGTGCTGAGGATTTGGTCGGAGCAGCTGAGGACTTTGGAGGAGCAGGAGCAGCGTAAGGAATTGGCCGTGAGGGCATTGCTGAGGAACTTGGCCTTGAGGGCATTGAAGGTGAAGCACTTGGCTTACGCGCAGGCTTCTTTGCCATGGATTTCTTTGGCTTGACAGAGACCTCAGCGACAGCAGCAGCAGCAGAGTCTTCATTGAATTTCCTCACTGCTTCTCTAGCTTGTTTAGCCAGCTTGGCCTAGCACTTGGCCCATTCATCAGGATAATCTTCACCATGCTTGAGGCTAGTGAGATCAGCTTCTTGGCCAGGTGCCAACGGAGGTCTTGAGCATGGAGGATTGAGTGCGAATTTGTTCATGTACTTGGGAGTCACATACCTGTACTCCCTCCACTCTCTTGCCCATCTCCTCTCTATTTCCTGAATGCGCACCTTGCGCTGATTTTTATCTTCCTCAGGGGGTGTGCAGTACCCAGCATAGATGTCCTCAGGGATCTCAAAGGCAGTGTTGATTTCGGGCCTCTTTCCTCCTTTCTGTGGCTTCTTTCCATAAGCCATTTTCCTCAGTTGAGGAATTTGAACAATTGAATTTTCTGAAGAAGTATGCAACTTTTCTTCGAGGAACGCTGCAAATGAGTTAAGTTGATGAGAACCTAGTGCTTCAGCAGCGGACATGTGTACCTGTGAACAGAGTATAGTTGCGAGGAATTTGGAGAGGTCAGATGCGTTCTCAGAAGGTTTTTCAAAAAGAACAAGTTTGAGGAATTTGACCAGATAAGTCTTGAAGAATTACACTAAGCGTTCTTTGTCTTAGGTTCCGAAGTTGTATAGATCAAAGATCCACACAATTGAGGAATCTTGAAGAAAAATGATGCTTAGGGAAACGAATCAAGAACAGATGACATGTGAGGTGTTTAGTGTGTGAAAAATTTGATGAATAAACACCTTTCAAGATTTTGTAGAAATCATTTGAATCAAAGAGGGCAGTAAAAGTAACTTTTAATTACCTTGGACGAAGAACATGACGAACTGTGAGGTAGAGATGAGAAGTTCGTCTGTGCAGATCTTCCACGCCCTAACTTGGCGGAGGAAGACAGCTACGGCGGCGGCGGAGTGAAGAAATCCGCGGCCGGCGGGAGTACGGCAGCGACGAGGTCGAGGCAGTGAAGCTCTTCCTCACCGGCGACGATGAAGGTAAGGCGGCGCTAGGGTTTGAGAAGCTCGAGCTGGAGAGAGGTCGAGCGGAGCAAAAGAAGTGAGGAAAGGGAGAGTTGGTATTTATAGCCACGGTGAAAAACTGTTCGCCCGAAGAAATTGGACGAACGTGCCCCTGACCCTTCTCATTCTCTTGACATGTGTCACCCACGTACTGAGAAGTGGAGATCGTGTTAGATCATGGGTGAATAGATAAGTATTTCGTGGGATGCGGAACGGTTTGAGCGATAAAGCCGAAAATTTGGATAAGATAAGTTAAAAGTTCCATTCGCAAATTCTTCAGCTGACAAGGACACAGTGAAGATTTTGAACGAGTTTCAAATAGAACGCACATGAAGAATTTGTGAATAGATTGGGTTGAGTATAGCATAGAGGGGGAAGGGTCCGATCACATTCACTTAGCAGAAAAACCAACTTGAA
>NC_057814.1:17040904-17064173 GCF_018294505.1 Triticum aestivum | reverse complement strand
GAAGAACATGAACAACTAAGTAATTTAAAAAAAACTGACGAAAAACTCAAATTGAAGATTTTCAACTTTTGTGGTGGTGTGACCCACCGTATAAGAATGATGATTTCAGACACGGCGTACAATTGTCATAGGGCTCTGAGAATCAAATTCTTCATTCATTTCTTCACATTTAGAGTGTTATTCTTCATTGATTGAAGAAAAACGTTTCTTCATGTGTTGCACATCTAAGTCATCAATTTTGCATAAGTGTTAGGATGAGTGTCCTTTTCAAAGAACATTAGAAGATTCTAGGATATTTAGCTCATACCGCAACTTGCTAAATCTCTTCTCATCCAAGGGCTTTGTGAAGATATCGGCTAGCTGTTCTTCAGTCTTCACATGCTCAATAGAAATGTCGCCCTTCAACACATGATCGCGAAGAAAATGATGACGAATCTGAATGTGCTTTGTCTTCGAGTGCTGAACTGGGTTGTGAGCAATCTTGATGGCACTCTCATTGTCACAGAAGAGAGGCACATTGTTCACGTTGATGCGGGTAGTCCTTGAGAGTTTGCTTCATCCACAGCAATTGAGCACAACAAGAACCAGCAGCAATGTACTCAGCTTCAGCAGTAGATAGTGATACGCAGTTCTGTTTCTTCGAGGACCAACAGACCAAAGATCGTTCGAGGAAATGACATGTACCAGATGTTGACTTGCAGTCCACACGATCACCATCATAGTCAGAGTCAGAATATCCAATGAGATCAAAAGCCGAGCCCTTGGGGTACCATAATCCAAGTGTTGGTGTGTGAGCTAGATATCGAAGAATATGCTTCATAGCCTTATGGTGTGATTCCTTCGGTGTAGCTTGAAATCGGGCACACATGCAAACACTAAGCATAATATCTGGCCTAGATGCACATAAATACTATAAAGAACCAATCATGGAGCGGCATACCTTTTGATCGAAGTCAATACCATTTTCATCAGTGCACAGATGGCCATTTGTGGGCCTCGGAATTTTGACGCCTTTGTAATCTTGCATGCCGAATTTCATCAGTACATCCTTGAGGTATTTCTCCTGAGATATGAATATGCCATTGCGCTGTTGACGAATTTGAAGACCTAAGAAGAATTTCAACTCTCCCATCATAGACATTTGATATTCTTCACTCATCATATAGGCAAATTCATCACTATAACGTTGGTCAGTACAGCCAAAGATAATATCATCAACATATATTTGGCACACAAACAATTCACCATCATATGATTTAGTGAAAAGAGTAGGGTCGAGTGAACCGGGTTTGAAGCCTTTCTTCATGAGGAATTCCTTCAAAGTATCATACCATGCCCGAGGGGCCTGCTTGAGGCCATAGAGGGCCTTATTGAGTCTGAATACTTTGTCAGGATGCTTTGGATCTTCAAAACCTGGGGGTTGAGCAACATATACTTCTTCCTCAAGCTTACCATTGAGGAATGCACTTTTCACATCCATTTGATATAAAGTGATATCATGATGGTTAGCATAAGCAAGTAATATGCGAATAGCTTCAAGTCTAGCAACAGGTGCAAAAGTTTCATCGAAATCAATTCCTTCAACCTGTGTGTAGCCTTGAGCTACAAGCCGTGCCTTATTCCTCACCACAAGGCCATTTTCATCTTGCTTGTTCCGGTAGATCCACTTTGTGCCAATGATATTGTGCTTGTGAGGATCTGGACGTTTAACCAGTTCCCAGACGTTGTTGAGTTCGAATTGATGTAATTCCTCTTGCATGGCCTGAATCCACTCAGGCTCCAGAAATGCTTCATCTACCTTAGTGGGTTCTGTGATGGAGACAAAAGCATAGTGCCCAAAAAAGTTAGATAAATGTGAAGCTTTTAAGCGTGTGAGAGGACCTGGTGCTTCAATGTCATCGATGATCTTTTCAACTTGCACTTCTTTTTCAACGCGAGGATGAGTAGGTTGTCGTCGAGGAATTTGATCAGCATTTTCTTCAGCATTTTCTTCAGGTGCATTAGCTCGATGTTCTTCACGTTCTGGAATGAATTCTTCAGCAGATTCTTCGGTAGGAATGACATCCTCAATAGCCTTGAACTTGATAGTTTCCTCAGGTGCTGGTTCATCTATCACAGAGGGTAGGTGCTCTCTTTGCGAGCCATTAGTTTCATCGAACCACACATCTACAGTTTCAACAACATTGTGAAGAACGTTGTTGAAGACTCTGTAGGTGTGCGAGTCCTTTCCGTAACCAAGCATAAAACCTTCATGTGCTTTCGGTCCAAATTTAGCATTGTGATGAGGATCTCTAATCCAGCATTTAGCACCGAAGACTTTGAAATAACTCACATTCGGTTTCTTGTCAGTTAGGAGTTCATAGGCGGTCTTCTTGAAGAATTTGTGAAGATATACCCTGTTGATGATGTGGCATGCAGTATAAATTGCCTCAATCCAGAAGTGACGAGGCGTCTTGTACTCATCAAGCATAGTGCAAGCCATCACAACAAGAGTTCTGTTCTTGCGCTCCATGACGCCATTCTGCTGAGGAGTGTAAGGAGCAGATAACTCATGAGTAATACCAAGTTCATCAAGATAGTCATCAAGACCAGAATTCTTGAACTCAGTTCCATTGTCACTTCTGATGTGCTTGATCTTCACACCAAAGTTGGTTGAAGCCCTCGAGGAAACTCGTTTGAAGACTTCCTGCACTTCATGTTTGTAAGTAACAATGTGTACCCATGTGTAATGAGAGTAATCATCAACAATAACAAAGCCATAGAGTGATGCATCATTTGTGACTGCTGAGTAATGGTTAGGGCCGAAGAGATCCATATGAAGCAATTCAAATGTTCGAGTAGTGGTCAGGATAGTCTTCGCTGGATGCTTAGCCTTGGTTATCTTTCCAGCTTCACAAGCTCCACACAAATGATCCTTGAGGAATTTGACATTCTCAATCCCAATGACATGCTTCTTCTTCCCAAGCGTGTGCAAATTCCTCATGCCTGCATGATCAAGTCGTCGACGCCATAGCCAGCCTTCTGAAGCTTTTGCAAGTAGGCACACGGCTGGTTGCGGTCCTGTAGTGAAATCAACAATATACAAGTCTTCTCTCCTAAAGCCTTCGAAGACTTTGGAATTGTCTGCTTCCATAACCACAACACAACGATACTTGCCAAAGAAAACTACCATATCAAGATCACAAAGCATTGAGAGAGACATGAGGTTGTATCCAAAGGACTCGACAAGCATGACTTTGTCCATGTGTCGATCCTTTGTGATCGCAACCTTACCTAGACCCAATACCTGACTTTTGCCTTTGTCAGCGAAGATGATATGCTTCAGATGCGATGGTGATAAGGGAGCATCCATCAATAGATTCTTGTCACCAGTCATGTGATTTGTACATCCACTATCGAGGACCCACTCAGTGGCTTTTGGTTGATCATCCTGCAGATGAATTAGTGCAGCTTACGAACTTCATATACTTCATCAGTGAAGAATATGACATCACAATTCATCAGACCAATTTCATCAAGCAATGCAACAGTTAAAAATAGTATGAGGATGTGAGAAATGAAAGTTCATTTCTTCATGATTAGCCTGCGCCTTTCAGGCACTTTTTAGGTCTCCAGCAAATTCTTTAGACGTTAAAGTACGTCTGGAGACCTGACCCTGCATAAAAGATTAGTTCTTTTTCTTCACCACCCACATCTGAAGGGGTGGCAAAGAGTTCATCACTCTGCGAGCTCCATACGAGAAAGGTGGCATAGAAGCCAATCCATTTCGTTTCACATAAGAGGAGTTAGGGTAAGCATATGAATAAGCAGAGAAATTCTTCGAGGACTTATGAACATAATGATTAGAAGAATAATGCTCATATTTATAGCCCTTAGCTCTTCCCTGCGAAACAGAGTTGTTAGCACGATGATGTTCATATGAGGACTTTGATCCTTTTGAGGAATATGGTCCACGTGAGGAATTTGATCCGTATGAGGACTTGGATCCATATGAAGAATTCGGTCCATATGAAGAATTTGATCTGGGGTTCCTATTCTTCACAGGTGGTGTCATGAGATATTCACCTGAAAACTTTCAAGGCACCTTTTGGGAACCCAGATTTTCTTCATAGGAGAACCGTTCCTACAGTTAGTGCCAACATATCTAGCAAATACTTCACCATTCTGATTTTTAAACAGTTTATAGTTGGAGTCAAATGACTCATCAGAAGAATGAGAAGATTCACATGTAAAGCCAGATAAATTAGATGGATCAACTGGAGGTCCCTTTGGAGCAACCCATGAGGTTTTGGGGTACTGCTCAAGCTTCCAATATGTACCATCAGCATTGAGTTTCCTCTCAAAGGCAATACCCTCTTTCCTAGGGTTCCTGTTGAGGATCTGCTTTTTAAGCACACCACAAAGAGTCTGATGCCCTTTGAGGCTTTTGTACATGCCTGTCATGTACAATTCCTTCAGCCCTGCATCGTCAGTGATACTACCAATGTCCTCAGATGAGGAATTAGTGATAGCAGAGACAGTTGAAGAATTTGTAGCATTAGAAGAATTTGAACATTCAGGTGAAGAATTAGCAGATTCACGTTCAATGCATTTCAAACATGGAGGAACAAATTCTTCCTGAGCAGCGCTGATTTGTTGAGCAAGTGATGAATCGCGCTCCTTCTGAAGATCTTCATAACTCACTCTTAGCTTCTCAAGATCTTGCTTTCTTTGAAGAAATTCATAAGAAAGCTTCTCATGATCAGATAAGAGAGTGTTATGATGACCTTGAAGGTTCGCAAACCTAGTCTGAAGTCTCTGAAGATTTTCAGTCAAGGTTTTAGCGCGATCCATTTCTTCACCCAACATATCATCACTTTTGTCTAGCATGTTTTGAACCTTTTCAAAAGACCTTTGTTGTTTCACAGCAATCTTAGCAAGTTTAGAGTAGCTGGGCTTGAGGTTTTCATCAGATTCATTCTCACTAGATTCAGAGGAGGTATATTTGAGTACCTTGGAACCCTTTGCCATGAAGCAATAGGTGGGAGCGTAGTGATCATTGCCTTCATCAGCCTTGTTGGTGAAGCCATTTTCTTCAGAGTTGAAGATAGACTTGCTGACGAATGCAGTAGCGAGAGCTAGACTCGCTACTCCAGACTCGGACTCCTTAGATGCCTCCTCTTCCTCATGTTCCTCAGATTCAGCTTCAGAGTCCATTTCCTTGCCAATGATGCCCGAGCCTTCTTGGAGCTGCTCTTCTTGTGAGATGAAGACTTTGAGGATTTTGATGATGAAGATTTTGAGGATTTATTCTTTTTCTTCGCATCATCAGAACTGTAATCCTTGTATTTCTTCTTCTTTCATTCCTTTTCCCACTGAGGACAATCTTGAATGTAGTGTCCAGGTTTCTTGCATTTGTGACAAAGCTTCTTCTTGTAGTCACTGGATGAGGAATCATTGCTCCTTGAGGATCTTCCAAAGCGACCACATCTTAAGAACTTTTGAAATTTCTTCACGAGCAGTGCTAGTTCCTGGCTCAGTTCTTCAGGATCACCAAGGCTGCTGCCAGAGTCTTCATCTTCAGACTCAGAAACTGCCTTGGCCTTCAGTGCACGTGATCTGCCATAGCTCGAACCATAGAGGTCTCTCTTCTCAGCAAGCTGGAACTCATGAGTATTTAGCCTTTCGAGGATATCAGCGGGATCAAGTGACTTGTAATCAGTACGTTCTTGTATCATCAATGCCAGAGTATCAAATGAGGAATCAAGCGATCTCAACAATTTCTTCACCACCTCATGGTCGGTGATGTCAGTGGCACCAAGCGCTTGAAGCTCATTTGAGATGTCAGTGAGGCGATCGAATGTTTGTTGAACATTTTCATTGTCGAGTCTTTTGAAGCGGTTGAAGAGATTGCGAAGAACATCAACTCGAGAGTCACGCCGAGTTGAGACTCCTTCATTCACTTTGGACAGCCTATCCCAGATAAGCTTAGCAGTTTCCAAAGCACTCACTCTTCCATATTGTCCTTTGCTCAGATGGCCACATATGACATTCTTCGCTTGAGAATCGAGTTGCTTGAATCTCTTCACATCGGTAGCGTTCAGTGAGGGTGAGACAGAGGGAACACCATTTTCCACAACATACCAGAGATCGTTATCAATTGCCTCAAGATGCATTCGCATCTTATTCTTCCAGTATGGGTAGTCCGTCCCATCGAAGGTAGGACATCCAACAGAGACCTTGATCATACCTGCGGTCGAGATAACTAAAACTCCAGGCGGTTAAACCAAAATCACATAGAACAAGGTAGTACCTTGCTCTGATACCAATTGAAAGTGCGTTATATCGATTAGAGGGGGGGTGAATAGGCGATTTTTATGAATTCTTCACTGAGGAATTTGCCAGTGAGGAAATTCCTTAGTGAAGAACTACTTGCAGCGGAATAAGTACTCAAAAGTAGGCATAGCAGAACACAAGCATGTTCATCATGATGAAATGAAGACAAGCACAGAGTACAGAAAGCGTAAACACAGGATAACACAGGATGAAGACAAACAGACTGAAGAAATTGAACTGAGGAAATTGAGAAAGTCTTTAGTCAAAGTCTTCAAACACAGATATGAACAAGTACACAACACAGTTATGAGGAAATGAAAGAGTTGAGGAAATAGAACCAGTAGTCTTGGTGAAGACAATGATTTGGTAGACCAGTTACAACTGCTGTCTCAGTTGTACATCTGGTTGGAGCGGCTAGGTATTTAAACCTGAGGACACACAGTCCCGGACACACAGTCCTCACCGTATTCTCCTTGAGCTAAGGTCACACAGACCTCGCCCAATCACTCGTGGTAATTCTTCAGGTGACTTCTGAACCTTCACAAACTCGGTCACTCGGCGATCCACAATTTCCTCTTGGATGCTCTAGACCATGATACCTAACCGTCTGGAAGAAGCACAGTCTTCAAAGGTAACAAGCGTCGGATCCACGCAAGATCAATCTCTTCAGTGATGTTCAATCACTTTCGGTTTGTAGGTGTTTGGGTTTGGGTTTTCCTCACTTGATGATTTTCGCTCAAAGTCCTCGGAGGATGGGATGCTCTCAAATGACAAGTGTCAGTTTCTCTCGGAGCAGCCAACCAGCTAGTGGTTGTAGGGGGCGGCTATTTATAGCCTAGGGAGCAGCCCGTCATGATAAGACATAAATGCCCTTCAATGATATGACCGTTAGGTGGGTAGATATTTTGGGACAGCTGGCGCCTAGCACAGCAACGGTCGGAAATTTGAGTATCAAATTCCTCAGGGCTATCATGATCCTCACTGTGTAGGCAATTCACACTGGTGAATTCCTAACTCCTCAGTCAGAACAAATTCCTCAGAGACCAGAAGAACTTCGTCTCTGTCACTGAAGAATAAGACTGAACTGTAGGGGAACGCAGCAGAAAACAAAAAATTTCCGACCTACGCACCAGCCCAGGACCACTATGGAGACTGCATACATGGTTTGATCTTTTTCGTTACCGACTCGTAGCGCAGCGGGAAGTAGAGTCGATGACGATCGGCGGTGCAGATCCCCGCAGCTAGGATTTACAACCTCCCAACCGCGAGGATGTATACCCTCATCTGCTCCTCAGACAGCCCTCCAGGAGGCGGTCGAACAGCCCCCCGGACGGTGTCGCGGACAGCCCTTCGGGAGGACCTTCGAAACTCGAACGGTCACTCGGACAGCCCTTCGGGAGGACCTTCGAAACTCGGACGGTCACACGGACAGCCCTTCAGGAGGCACTCACGAATTAAGACCGAAACTACGATCTCTCTACAGAGTTGCACACATACGGTGTCATCTATCCGGCAGGGCTTCGCCGTCCAGAACTAGTTCCTGCCGGAACCCAGACAGCCTTACGGCTCTACGAAACTCTTTTCGTGGGAGGGAGAGAAGAAGCCAGATAATGCATGGCATGTGTATGAGAGCAAGGGATGAGTGTGGAGGGCTGCCCCTCCACCTCTATTTATAGGAAATCCCAAGGGGGTAGGGTAGTTTCACAAAAAACCCAAAATGCACATGATTGAAGTCCTTCCACAAGGACCTAGGAGTGAAACCAAGGAACAAGAGGGTCCCCAAGGGGGGATACCCCATGTGGCCGGCCACACCCCCATGAGGGGCCCAAAAAATGGCTCCTATCCATCCATGTCATCCCCAAGATCTTTTGGAGCAAAGCCCCAAAAGGTGGCTTTCCATAAAGTAACCATAAAGCTGATTTTCACTATTCACGACGACATTTTTCAGCGTCTGATCGAACTGAAAATATTTATGTGGGCTAAGAACATTTCCAGTACCCACTAAAATGATTTTCAACGCGTTCCGAAACAATTCCGGTTTTAGTTTCATCTGCGAAATGCATCTGAAGTGGCTCCGGCAGCTCCGGAACATTTCCGGTTTTTATCTCAGAAAATTCCAAAAAGCTTCCAGAATGATTCTGGCATCCTCCAAGAATTATCAGGCATGTGCCGAAACCAATTTGACTTAATGGTGTATCCCGAAACAACTTTTCGGTATCATCGAAACTTATGCGATGACCTCTCTCTGCGGTACGATTCCGCTGTCCGAAACTTTTCGGTGTCCGAAACTTTTTCGGTGATTTTCTCTCAGACTCCCTGTCTAGTATTCAGCAGATAGATGACCCTTAAGTGTGTGACCCTATAGGTTCGGTGAAGTATAGACATGACCCGGAACCCCTTCCGATTAATGATCAACATCGGAGCCGTGGACACCCATATTGACCCCTATACCCACACGAATAAATATTCGAGTGAACCTCCAGTTGCCGTGTGCTATTCCTGTTGCTTCGCGATATGTTACAAATACCCGAGGTGAGACATGTTGGCATTCCCGTGGATCAACAACTTTTCCACTATGCTAGTTACCTCGTTACCGGTATTGTTCTCTTTTCTCGTTATCGTGTTCCGGCATCCCCGTGATCAAATCACAAAGTGTCTGGCCAGACGATGATGGATACCGTAACACCGAGAGGGCCCAGAGATATCTCTCCATCGTCGGAGGAGCAAATCCCAATCTTGAGCTATCAAGTTACTTGACACACTTTTCCATGAACCCGTAAGCCGCCGTAATAGCCACCCATTTACGGATGACGTTTAACAAACCCCAAAGTTCATGAAGCAAGCATGAAGAAACTCGATACTCTCATGGTCTAAGGAATCATGCAAACGTTAACCATCTCTGTGTTATGTACCAATAAACTTGTGATGAATGAATCTCATAGCATAAAATCATGCCGGGTCGATTCAACACAAATGTTCTCTTAACATTATGCCCTCAAGGTTGCTGACATAGACATGCCCATGATCAGGAAAACATAACCATCATGCAACACTTGAGCTAGTCTTAGAGGCCAGACTAGGAATACATTTTACCGTTTATTATTCCACACGTGCAGATGAGTCTTCCTCCGAGCCTTGTGGTTATTGCAGACTCGAGAACCATAGCAGTTATAGCATGGAACATACACATAATTATGAACTCGGAGATAAATAATATCATTTATTATTGCCTCTAGGGCATATCTCCTACAGACTCCCACTTGCACTAGAGTCAATAATCTAGTTAATGCTAATGCACTTTACACCTGTGGCACACCAGTGTAAATATGCTTCGCTTGTGGTATAGCCTGATGTCCAACGGATCTGACGACTTCAGTTCCGTGTGTATCTTTGCATGTCCTCGCGTTTTCATGTTTTCACAAAATTCATATTTTGTGTGGACTTGGCTTTGTATGTATGTGAATGACAGGTCGAACCAGGATTCCTCAGACTGAGTTATGGAGAAACTACCTGCAGTAGTGTCCCATTGTCAAAAGCCATCTTGGAACTATACTAAGTTCATGAATGAACTATATGATTCAACATCTTCTTTGTCGCTTCTAAAGCGTCAACATACTTAGCCCTTGTTATAAAATTCGCCGCAGTAACTAGTTTGAACAAATTCCAACTAACTATGCCACCACATTGTGTGTTACACAAAACCCTTAACTTAAATCGAAAATCGCACGGTGAAAAGATGAAGACTATCGATGTAACATTTTACAACGAACTCTTCATGATCTCCGCTTGCAAGAAAACATATCATCAGTACTTACTCTAGTACTCAATGACATCTTTCACTGTTGTCCCACGATCAGTACTTTGATCACTTTAGTATCCATACTCGCAACACCTTGGAAGTATCGGACATATCTGGTTGTTTTACATACCATGGAATACATGATTAATCCAAAAACAAAAGTGTGTGGAATCTGCATCATGTATTTTACTCATCAGTGTTTTGGGACACCGAGTCTTGCAAAAACTCCTTCCATGTGACTTTGGCAAGAATCACTCCTTGGCGTTTTAAATGCTAAAAGGTTTTAGCATCTTGTCAATATGTATTCATTGCTTAGCCCCATTAGGTAAATCTATCTCCATAGATCATCATGCCTAATATTGAGGCTATTTAGCCTAAGCACTTCATCGAAAAACTATTTTCAAATGAAGTCCTAATTCGTGTCAAGAAATTTATTTCCAATTACCAATGTGCCAAGCACATAAGGTTTTTAGAAATATTATTACGCTCCCACTTACTTTCTTGAATTACAAGCATCTTCGTTACCCATTGATGAAGTCAAAACCCCTTTGACCATTTCATCAAAACACAAAGATTCCAACTCCATTTTGCTCTCTTCTGTCCATTGCTGGAACTCTGAAGTTTGCATACCTACTAGCATCCTCTGGATCGACAAGTTACTTTGGACTGTATCATATACAAGTCCTAGCTTTCATTTCCATCAGATGGAAATCCTTTTATCATCCATGTTTCATATCTCATGATTGAAATATGTATTAATTGCTAGTTCAACCCGAACCGACTTTAAGCATCGCTACGATGAAAACAACCTCATCGTAGTCAACTCTTGAACTTGTTATTTCAACAAGTCAAGCTTTATGGATAAAACATTTTTATCCATATCAGTTTTAAGTTCCATAAATATTCGTTAGACTCTAAGTCTTCCGAAAGGTGTATCAAGGTTTTAATCTTGAATCACTTATATGGAAACTAACTTGGGTTGTATTGGCATTTAGCCAATTCCGGAGTCAGGGCCCATCAACGCTTCCTTGTGTATCGTAGGTATAATGTTGTCTAACAACAATATCTCGTTTGTGCACCTGAGAGGTTTGCACGAGCCTTGCCTACGTGGTTCAGCTGCAAGTTCGACCGAAGTTCATACATTTTATTGTAGAGACTTCCGTATCAGTCGCAGTAGGAAACTCTGGAATTACTTCCAAGGTCTCTTTCCTTTGATCTGATGACTTAGATACTGTTTATCTCGTCGAGTTGCACTATTCTCCCACTCACCTTTTTGAAAGAACCATTCTCTTTAAAAGCACATCGTTTCGCGGCAAAACTATTTGCCTCGGTATAGTGAGGGAGGAATACCCAACATTTTGGTATAACCTACAAAGTAGCACTTGTCTGATTTGTAATAGGTTTGTAACCTTTTACACAAGCCCCATATTCCAAATGTTAAGAAAAGATATAACATGGTTGGGCGTACCATACCATGGCTTCATTTCAACAGACCCGATGTAGCTCTTTTCAGTGTAAAAGCCGCAGTCTCTAAAGCATCACTTTAAAAAGGATAATGGCAAATTTATTTATGTCATCATTGACCTTACCATGTCATAAATGGTTAGATTACATCTCCACGGACTTTTCACTTGCAGTGGTGTTCTGGGAGGTGCAAGTTATGAAACCCCTTTCACAACTCATCAGACATTCGCTAAACATGTAACTCAAATATTCCTTTGTGCAATCAAATTGCAGAAACATAATTTTCTTGTTACAATAACTTCTACTTCATTTTTGAAAACCTTTCGAATGATTTCAAAAGATCCAGACTTACGTCTCATCAAGTAAATATCCATATATCTACTTGAGTCATTTCTGAAGATAAATAAATCCACCACTAACAACACTTATCGGACTACACACATCAAATGTATGATCACTAATAAGTTTGTTGTTCGTTCCTTATTGCCTGTGAACGGTATTTTAGTCACTTCACTTTTCGGAGGAAAGTTGCAAGTGTTAGATGATTCAAAATCAAAAAGACTTCAAAATCCATCATAATGGAATTTTCCATGCGGGTTTCTCCAATGTGACCAAATGTAGTGCCACACTTGTGTGGTATTCTTTTAGTCTTGCGACATTTAGCGTCAGTGTTATGGATGTATCATATTACCCTCAATATTCATAACATACGTCCCATCTTGGATGGAAGCATGGCCCTTCATGTTATACGTAATACTCAACAACAATTGTTGTTTTTATGAACAACTCTTTTGAAACAAACATTGTGCAATGGGCTAGAGTGTATGAAACTCTAAAATGAATTATGAAAGTAAACCCAGAGGTATTGTATTATTATCAATATTCATAACATACATCTCATTCATAATGAAAGTATGGCCCTTGTGTTATTCATAACATCGAACATAAAAGGTTCTCTTATGAACAACCTTCTTGCAAGATACCTTATGCAATGGGATAGAGTTTGTAAAACTCTAAATGAATTATGAAAATAAATACAGACGGCAATACACCGATGGAAGTTATAGTAACATTTACTATGTTCCCTGTGTATACCTTAACCTCATTTCTGGCTAGTCTTTTTAGGCCACAGTAGCTCTTACAGTGATTCGCAATTGAATGCAATCGAGCGGGTATCTTTGTGATTAACTCACAATACCCAAGAATTAGTGATTAACATGTTTGACCATAATTCCCAAGAACTATATCTTTGACCAGCCTACTATACAACAAAAACTTGTATGACATTCATACATGAGCTGGATATTCCAGTCATCTTTCTTTCTGCCTTTTTACTTCTAACAGTTTAACTTTTAGTATTTCTCCTACTCGCAAAAGAAGCACCCAACTTAAGAGTGGCGTTAGCCCCGGACTTCCTAGGCGTGTAAGTCATACTAACACCCTTTGGACACTTCCTTTCTCTTTAAGTTGTTGTTTTATTCACCTTTCATTATATGACAGGCGTTCTTCTGGATCCCTTTCCCAATAGTCAAATGCATAGTAAACACTTTTACTAATACTTGCAAACAAACATTGCTTTGTTTGTATCTGAAAATAATTTTCAGTTCCATGAATATCATATAACTATCCCAACTTTCGAAGTTTGGGTTTCATGGAAGCAAACATATTGCACTTGACTGAAACGGAATTATAGCTTTTGGATCGAAGGACGACAGTCACATGATCCATAGCTTTAGCGGGAGGATACGGAAAGCATGCGATAGGACAAAGTCCTTCTCGGCACTTTTGAGGACAATCCTCATATTACGTTACCAATCGTAAAGTTTTAACCAGATATTTAACAGTTATTCAATTTTAATAGGGAAGGTGGAAACGCGAGCCATTATTCTACAACTATTTTGCAAGAAACACTTAGACAGTGTTCATAATTAATTGCACTGAGAATTAAACATGTTAATTCAACAGTGCGCTCCCACTCAAATCAATATCTCTCACAATTAATTTTGAGTGATACAAGATCCAGACTTCAATTCATCGCCATAGAATCATCATCTCATAACGGGAATTTTAATCGGTAGGCCAACTTGCCGATCACATCTCTATGTGACTCTTGCTCATCTTTCGATGCGTGTGTTCCGAGCTCAGGACGATCCTGCCATGAACGTCAAGACAACCAAGTGATCTTGCTGCAAGGTCTGACCTCACCCGCCTCACACTTCTCTAATCGTTCGTACCCATGCATCCATGGCGCACCCCGAAAAGATAGGTGCCGTGACGGTGCTACACTTGGGAGAACACTAACTACTTGATATTTTAAGTGAGAGATCACCCTAATAAAAGCGACTACCGCGCAATCAAGAAGGGTGCATCATAAGGGATAAACATCTCAGGCAATTCAAAATAGCATGATATGGTATAGCCCTTTCTGACGGAGAAGTATTTCATTTCTTCGTCTTCGACATTCGCGTCAGTGGTCACCTTCACGAAGATTGCCACCACCTTGTCGATGCACCAGATAATATTGCTATCTCTATAGCTAACAAAATAATGCATTACAACAAGGTTGACACGTAGGTCATTAAAATGCAATCATATGGCTCCAGCCATCATGCCGAATCATGACACGCAGGTCATGTTAATAAAATTACATCATATAGTCATCTCATACATAATCGAATTAGTATGAGTACTGCTATACCACATCACATGCACATCCTGCAAAACCAAGTTAGACGCCTCTAATAGGTTTATGCAAAATTTTATTTTACGTGGCTTCTAAGGTTTTGACTTAAACCGCAGCTACCAACGTTTTATCATCAAGTATGATTATTCAGGTTGCTAGATTAACATCTCGGGGTGTATGAAACACGGGATAATTAAATCTCGAGCCCCATACTAAACTTCGTCATACGCATGACCCCCGTGCAGATCATATCTGCAATGCCCTTTCATCTGCGAATTTCATCTTTCTTTTGACTACGGCAGAACCCAAAGAACTGATAGCACTTCCATGATCAATCAGGATCACGGATTGCCAGAACTTTGTCAAATTCCACCATGCTGTCTCGAGATTGAGCAAACGCAAATTCTAGGGAAGCAACAAGAACCTCGGGTAACAGATTTCATCTGTCACCCGCATAAATAATTTTCAGCAATAGATCTCATCTACTACCTAATTATATTATGCAATACCCATACATCTCCATGTATTCTAGATCGAAACCTGCATCTACGCATAGCACGGCTCTTGATGCCACTGTAGGGGAACACAGCAGAAAACAAAAAATTTCCGACCTACGCACCAGCCCAGGACCACTATGGAGACTGCATACATGGTTTGATCTTTTTCGTTACCGACTCGTAGCGCAGCGGGAAGTAGAGTCGATGACGATCGGCGGTGCAGATCCCCGCAGCTAGGATTTACAACCTCCCAACCGCGAGGATGTATACCCTCATCTGCTCCTCAGACAGCCCTCCAGGAGGCGGTCGAACAGCCCCCCGGACGGTGTCGCGGACAGCCCTTCGGGAGGACCTTCGAAACTCGAACGGTCACTCGGACAGCCCTTCGGGAGGACCTTCGAAACTCGGACGGTCACACGGACAGCCCTTCGGGAGGCACTCACGAATTAAGACCGAAACTACGATCTCTCTACAGAGTTGCACACATACGGTGTCATCTATCCGGCAGGGCTTCGCCGTCCAGAATTAGTTCCTGCCGGAACCCAGACAGCCTTACGGCTCTACGAAACTCTTTTCGTGGGAGGGAGAGAAGAAGCCAGATAATGCATGGCATGTGTATGAGAGCAAGGGATGAGTGTGGAGGGCTGCCCCTCCACCTCTATTTATAGGAAATCCCAAGGGGGTAGGGTAGTTTCACAAAAAACCCAAAATGCACATGATTGAAGTCCTTCCACAAGGACCTAGGAGTGAAACCAAGGAACAAGAGGGTCCCCAAGGGGGGATACCCCATGTGGCCGGCCACACCCCCATGAGGGGCCCAAAAAATGGCTCCTATCCATCCATGTCATCCCCAAGATCTTTTGGAGCAAAGCCCCAAAAGGTGGCTTTCCATAAAGTAACCATAAAGCTGATTTTCACTATTCACGACGACATTTTTCAGCGTCTGATCGAACTGAAAATATTTATGTGGGCTAAGAACATTTCCAGTACCCACTAAAATGATTTTCAACGCGTTCCGAAACAATTCCGGTTTTAGTTTCATCTGCGAAACGCATCTGAAGTGGCTCCGGCAGCTCCGGAACATTTCCGGTTTTTATCTCAGAAAATTCCAAAAAGCTTCCAGAATGATTCTGGCATCCTCCAAGAATTATCAGGCATGTGCCGAAACCAATTTGACTTAATGGTGTATCCCGAAACAACTTTTCGGTATCATCGAAACTTATGCGATGACCTCTCTCTGCGGTACGATTCCGCTGTCCGAAACTTTTCGGTGTCCGAAACTTTTTCGGTGATTTTCTCTCAGACTCCCTGTCTAGTATTCAGCAGATAGATGACCCTTAAGCGTGTGACCCTATAGGTTCGGTGAAGTATAGACATGACCCGGAACCCCTTCCGATTAATGATCAACATCGGAGCCGTGGACACCCATATTGACCCCTATACCCACACGAATAAATATTCGAGTGAACCTCCAGTTGCCGTGTGCTATTCCTGTTGCTTCGCGATATGTTACAAATACCCGAGGTGAGACATGTTGGCATTCCCGTGGATCAACAACTTGTCCACTATGCTAGTTACCTCGTTACCGGTATTGTTCTCTTTTCTCGTTATCGTGTTCCGGCATCCCCGTGATCAAATCACAAAGTGTCTGGCCAGACGATGATGGATACCGTAACACCGAGAGGGCCCAGAGATATCTCTCCATCGTCGGAGGAGAAAATCCCAATCTTGAGCTATCAAGTTACTTGACACACTTTTCCATGAACCCGTAAGCCGCCGTAATAGCCACCCATTTACGGATCACGTTTAACAAACCCCAGAGTTCATGAAGCAAGCATGAAGAAACTCGATACTCTCATGGTCTAAGGAATCATGCAAACGTTAACCATCTCTGTGTTATGTACCAATAAACTTGTGACGAATGAATCTCATAGCATAACATCATGCCGGGTCGATTCAACACAAATGTTCTCTTAACATTATGCCCTCAAGGTTGCTGACATAGACATGCCCATGATCAGGAAAACATAACCATCATGCAACACTTGAGCTAGTCTTAGAGGCCAGACTAGGAATACATTTTACCGTTTATTATTCCACACGTGCATATGAGTCTTCCTCCGAGCCTCGTGGTTATTGCAGACTCGAGAACCATAGCAGTTATAGCATGGAACATAAACATAATTATGAACTCGGAGATAAATAATATCATTTATTATTGCCTCTAGGGCATATCTCCTACATGAACTGTATGAGATTTCCAATGGCTTCACTCGAAGGGATTGGTAGGTGTAGGATTTTGAGTTGAGCATCACATGGAAAATTTTCCTTAGTATTTCCCCGACCCCCTTTAACAGTACGGTGTTTCCTATGACTCAAGAAAGAGAAAATGAAGCTACGAAAACAAAAGTCTTCACGCTTCATGTTCCTCAAATGAATACCAAGTCTTCAAGGTCACACCAATTTCTTCACTTTCAAAGTCTTCAGAAAGTCTTCAGAAATCCAAAGTCTTCAGTCGAAGAACTTCATTTTTAGGGGTCGACTTTCTCTGTAAATATCAAACTCCTCATAGACTTATAGACCTGTGTACACTCATAAACACATTAGTCCCTTAACCTATAAGTCTTCGATACAACAAAACCACTAAGGGGCACTAGATGCACTTACAACCTACAAATTATTTGCGGGTGGAAGCTGGAGGCTTGAAGAAGTGGGTGTCGTTATTTGACGAGAAACATATTGGCCAGACGCGCTTCTTAGTGAACCAAGAGAAGATGGGGTTATGCTATGTCCATGCCTACTTGTTGGATGAAAATTCCCAATTATTTTCATACCCAGTAGATAGAAATAAAAATGAGTAGTGTGACCCAGAACCATAGTTTCTACCTCTCGTTGTGCATGCTCTCTTCCTCCCACTCCGCTGCACCTCTCTGCTAACCATACTAATCCTTGCTAACTGTCTGGTTGTCGATTCACCAAAGCAACTGCATGGGCCAATGTACGTGTTTCAACTGGATTTTCATTTTCTTGGAATTTTTGTTTTACATATGTTCAAAACATAAATACTCGAATTGAAAAATTATATTGCAAAATATGAAACAAATATAAATATTCGTGCATCTAAGATGGTTGTTCAGTATTAAAAATATGTTCACCTCATATTTTTAATATGGTCATCACATATTTCAAAAGAACTCGCGTATTCAGGAAGTGTTCAGCACATATGTAAAAATGTGTCGTGCATAAATATGTTTTAGTGTATTAAGAACAAAACAAGAACTCATGTCATGTTTGTCCCCAAGGCAAGGAGGACCTACTAAATCGGTTATCGTACTCCATTATTGTCTTCATGGGTTGAATCCTTGACCTTCTTGCATTCATAGCCACCAGGTCTAGTTGGTAGGCAACATTAGTCTAAATCTAATCTACCTTAGGCACGCTCTTCCCACCTATTATTTTCCGGAACTGTGCAAACCAGACATGCTCGAGAAAGTTAGACCATGGAAAAACATGGGAGCTCATATCTTATTGTGACTAGCATCGTACAAGGTAGTCCGGTCTGCACCACTGCAACCTCCTTTGTGAGATCTGAAGAAGCTATGATGAACAACTTACCCTTTATCTGTTGTTTCCACCAAAAAATTGTATAAAGTGGAGCTTTGTTTATACTATATAAAGAATGCGCAAAAGTTCAAGGGTTTACAAATATCATTGTAAAACAATCTGAAAACATCAATATTGCCTTCATGCATGCTCCATAGCAAGAAAAAAGGCTGCATTTACCTTTTTTATTTCAAATGTTAATGAAATTTGTCATCATCGATTATTCTAGATGCGCACGCATATTTTAATGGAAATACTTTAGTCCTAACTCAATTGTGTATTACATTTATAATTACAAGTATTTTAAACATGTTACTATAATTTTTAATTGTTCAAGTAAAACTAGGTGAATGAAAGTAGTATTCATATTATGTATTAACTTGACTCCATTGCTATAATTGTTAGCCACAAATTGGCTATCCCCATTGCCGAATTTGAAGATGATAGCATGTGAAACATCAACTGGAGCGTCAACACCCACATATACGTGCTCTGCATCATGTTTGGACCCCAAGGCTAGGAGGACCTACTAGATGGGTTATTTTACTTCATTATTGTCCCGATGGGTTGAATCCGTGACCTTCTTACATTAATAGCCAGCAGGTGTAGTTGGTATGCAACATTCATCTAAATAAATCTACCTTGGGCACGCTCTTCCCACTTATTATTTTCAGGAACTGCGCGGACCACACATGCTCAACAAACATAGACCATGGAAAGACATGGGAGCTCACTGATTCCACATACCCTAGTACTCCTATGTGTCAGTTGAGACCTCGTAGTATTTTGGACAAAATGCTAATGATCAACTGTACTTATGTTCATGCTATCTTCTCCCTAGATACATCCATAGTCACTATTGACATTCTCACTCGCACTACGGCTGAAGCTCCACCTTGCCAATTGATTCATCTTTAATTAATATAGAATAATTATATCTCCAAAAGTATCATCGAATTCATATCTATTTGTCAGCGACCTGCAATCCATGTGTGCTAGCTGATTTAGGAGCCCCTCTTGGTTGCACTGCGATTTTCCATACTCACATTCGATCTAAAACATTGTGACCTTCAAATGCCAGGTCATTATGAGGATAAATTAAAAGATGTATGGCATGCATTTGGTACAACACTTTCTTGTAGGGTTACTAAAGGTTGCTTGTGGCCATTATATGGACCCGCACACACTTTCAAGCAATTTGGTGGCTTGTGAAGACATGTTCTCCAAGATGGTTGTAACGGGGAAGACTTCTCCATTGACTTTTCAAATGAACCTCCAAGGTATGTGGGGTGAAAGATGAAGGCTTGAAGAAGTGGGTTTCTTATTTCGCAAGAAACCTATTGGCTAGCCATGATGCTTATTGAACCCTGAGAGGATGGGTTTATCGGTTGGTCATATATACTAGTTGGAAGAAATTCTTCAGTATTTTCATGTGGGAACCAGAACCTCAAATTTTTCATACATCCTCTCTTCCACACCCACCCCTCCACCTCTGCATCGACCACACCTCATCCTGCCTAACTAACTGTAGACCATGCATTGAAGCAACTGTATGGGTCCACGTACGATTATTAACTAGATTTCTAGATTTTTTTATTTTAAATACTTTTAAAAATTAAATGAAAATTTAAATTGAAGATATATATTGTAAAAAAATGAAAAAATGTACATGTACGTCCATATTTAATAGATGGTCACCTCATATTTTAACCGTGGGCATCACATATTCCAGAAGATTGCATCGCCTATTTAAAAAATCATAAAATAATTAAAATGTTATATAAATATGTTTTATTGTATGAAAAAGATGTTCCTCTAGTATTCATAAAATATTTATTGCATATTCTAAAAATATTCATGACGCATTTGTAAAATATTCATCGCATATTTGAATTTTGTATAAATACTATTAATGTAATAAAATGTAATATATCAGAAAAAAAAGGGAAATGTTGAAATCATATTTATAAATCTTCATGGATAGAAAATTATATTCAAGTTATTGAGTTAGAATCAAAGAAAGTAAATAAAGTTCAATTGATAATCATAAAATAAAATCGAATAGGAAAGGGAAAAAAGCTAAATCAGAAGAAACAAAAAGGAAATTAAACACACTAGAAAAAAAAGGAAAAAAGGACGGCCATCGCACCCGCACATAGTTATGCACCAACTATCCCAGACTGTTGCTAGGAGTAGGATTCGTTGGGATCCTTCTACTAAGGCCTAGTTTTTCAACAATGTAGTAACCGAAAATTCATACGTTTATTTTTCTAATTGGTAATAGGACATGTATAAATTAGCTCTTTCCTAACAAGGCTTATATAACATTGACGACGCCTTTCCAAGTTCTGGACATTGGACTTTGTTCACCTTAAGGACTTAGAGAGAGAGAGAGAGCTCGATAAAGCACGCGCAACCTCTCTCTCTCTCTCGTCATACATCCTCTCATCCCCTCTTCCCCTCCATATCATGTTGAGCGGTAGATGATGCCTTCAGCAAACTATGTGGGCTAGTACGTTTGCTTCTATCCCTATCTGGAGTCATAGGCCAGGAGGCTAGTTTTGTCCAGAGCTGGATCCTCCACGGACCAATAAGGCCAATTCCACCTAGGTCTGCATCCAACAAAATGAATATTGAGGGAGAAAACCACCCCACCATCTCCAATGATCACTTCTCACTGCAACTAGTATCATAAAAGGTAGTGGCGGTTGTCGGTTCTATATCCGGCGTATCTTGTAGTAGGGGTCCTAAGCTAGGTGTCTTGGAGCGATGGTAACACGGACACAGATTTTACCCAGGTTTGGGCCCTCCTGATGGAGGTAAAACCCTACGTCCTGCTTTTGATTGTATTCATATGGGTGTAGTACAGAGTATAGGTATCTACCACGAGACTGTAGTAATGAATATGATATTGTCTATTGACTAGTCTGGCCTCGGTTTATATATGCACCGGAGGCCTAGGGTTGTGGAGAGTCCTTGGCTTGGGCGCCAAGTCTTGCGGAAACTTCTTGTATGCGGCATGGGCTGCCCGAAGTGGCCCATGAATGAACCGCCGTGGGGGTCCTCGGCCCGATCCAGCTGGTCGGGTGACAGTGTGGTGAGTACCCCCTAGTCCATGACACCGTCAGTAGCCCCCTGAACCGGTCTTCAAGTTGGGGACGCTCCTCGTGTAAGTGCATCCAGTGCCCTTTAGTGATTTTGGTGTATTGAAGACTTATAGGTTAAGGGACTAATGTGTTTAAGAGTGTACACAGGTCTATAAGTCTATGATGAGTTTGATATTTACAGAGAAAGTCGACCCCTAAAAATCAACTTCTTTGACTGAAGACTTTGGATTTCTGAAGACTTTCTGAAGACTTTGAAAGTGAAGAAATTGGTGTGACCCTGAAGACTTGGTATTCATTCAAGGAACATGAAGCGTGAATACTTTTGTTTACGTAGTTTCATTTTCTCTTTCTTGAGTCATAGGAAACACCGTACTGTTAAAGGGGGTCGAGGAAATAGTATGGAAAAATTTCCAAGTGATGCTCAACTCAAAATCCTACACCTACCAATTCCTTCGAGTGAAGCCATTGGAAATCTCATACAGTTCAGTCAATTTCTTCAGTGACAGAGACGAAGTTCTTCTGGTCGCTGAGGAATTTGTTCTGACTGAGGAGATAGGAATTCACTAGTGCGGATTGCCTACACAGTGAGGAACATGATAGCCCTAAGGATTTTCAACCTCAAATTTCCGACCGTTGTTGAGCTTTGTGCCAGCTGTCCCAAAATATCTACCCACGTAATGGTCATATCATTGAAGGACATTTATGTCTTATCATGTCGGGCTGCTCCCTAGGCTATAAATAGCCGCCCCTACAACCACTAGCTGGTTGGCTGCTCTGATAGAAACTGACACTTGTCATTTGAGAGCATCCCATCCTCCGAGGACTTTGAGTGAAAATCATCGAGTGAGCAAAACCCAAACCCAAACACCTACAAACCCAAAGTGATTGAGCATCACTGAAGAGATTGAACCTGCGTGGATCCGACGCTTGTTACCTATGAAGACCGTGCTTCTTCCAGACGGTTAAGCGTCATGGTCTAGAGCATCCAAGAGGAATTGTGGATCGTCGAGTGAACGAGTTTGTGAAGGTTCGGAAGTCACCTGAAGACTTACCACGAGTGATTGGGCGAGGTCTGTGTGACCTTAGCTCAAGGAGAATACGGCGAGGACTGTGTGTCCGGGACTGTGTGTCCTCAGGTTTAAATACCTAGCCGCTCCAACCAGATGTACAACTGAGACAACAGTTGGAACTGGTCTACCAAATCATTGTCTTCACCAAGCTTATTGGTCTATTTCCTCAACTTTTTCTTTTCCTCATTACTGTGTTGTGTGCTTGTCATATCTGTGTTTGAAGACTTTGACTGAAGACTCTCTCAATTTTCTCAGTTCAATTTCTTCAGTCTGTTTGTCTTCATCCTGTGTTATATTGTGATTAGTGCTGCAAGAAAAGCTCGAGGCTCGTGAGCAGCTCAAGATCGACTCATTGTTTGGCACGACTCGAGATCGAGTAAAAAATAAATGAGCTGAGTATAAACACTTTCTGTAGCTCGGTTGAGAAACAAGCTGATCTTGAGTCAATACTAGCTCGCTCGATTTTAGCTCGATGGCTCGGCATAATATAATTATGTTAAATGGTCATGTCATATATTAAATGAAAATAGGATAATTTATTACCATATATATCACCCAGGATTTTTTCTCCATTTTATTTACAAGCAAACTTGGAAGCTTAATTAATTGTAGGGAAAATTTAGGCCATATTATGGTACGTGGTCGGCCATGTGTTAAATAGTCTATTGTTTTTGGCATCTCCAGCATGCACTATGCTGCAAGTTTTTATGATTGTTGGCCTATATTTTGTT